>NC_136488.1:118782631-118845131 GCF_053919585.1 Euprymna scolopes
TGTATTTAATGCAACTGAATAAATATATGTATATATAGACATATATGTATGTAATTATTGATTTGTAAATCGCCACTTGTCTTCGTCTTCTTCCAACAACAACGACTATATCTCATTCCTCGCATTGTGATAGCCTTCTAATTCTCTACAATATATATATATATAATACATGTTTATAAATAGATAGATATATAAATGTCCCAGTGTTTTTATTAGATCCTATCCTGATAAGTTTTTTAATCGTTTAAAATTCCGTTGTGTTATCCCTACGTATATTTCATAAGTCAAATTTAATGTTGTAATTTTAGCTTTATAAATGCATTATACGAAGAACCCTCCGTGGTCTTCGACCCAGCAGTAAAATGTTGGCATGAGTTATGGTTTAAATCTTGCCATGATTTCATCGTTTATATGTGTTTCACACATGTTGTCATTTCTTTTTGGCGGCAGGTTTTGTTGTAAAAACCCCATTGTTGTTCAGTGTCCCTAAGTGTGGGAAGGTCAAATCGCATGTCGTCTGACAACTCCCAGGTATTTGTGGGAAAATTGTTCTTCTTTTCCTTTCTTCGCTGCTGTTGAACCTTTATAACTCTCTTTCCTCTTATTGAATATTTATTCGTCTCCTTTTGTTGTTACGAGAGAGAAAGCTGTTGTTGAAAACCATCATATAGAATAAACGCGTTCTGCCCAACACCAGGGAGTCGAGTTTTGTTCATACTATCTTTATATAAAATTCCATGCCCACTTTATTTTAGTACGTGTTCAATTTCTAGCTTTTATAGTACATTCTCCCGAAGTAAAGAAAATTAATTAATTCTTTCCAGAGAATTAATGAGTAACGCGTAGTTGGCTGTTTATTATCCATCCCGCTTAAATGTTGCGCAAAAAAAAAGGATGTGGTTCTCGTACTTCATGACTGTGGTGCTGTATTAGGACGATGAGATTCAATATATTTGTCGATGTAATCACGATAGTTTTACATATACTGCAGGTGTATGTACTGGAAAGATTTGATGAGTAGGTGTGTGCTGCCGTCCCTCGATTTTTTCTTACATCTTGCAAATCAGGAATTTTCCTTTGGTGCTGACTTTTAGTTCTAGTTTGACAAGGACAACGATATGCTTCCTGGTTGCATGGCCATCTTCTCAAAGTTTCCAGACTGAAAGTAATACACAAGTGTTTCGATGTTGACTTGAGCTGATGTACTACTTCTGTCTTTTTAATGCTAATCGACAGTCCAAACGCCTTTGGGGCTGCTGAAAAAAATCGGCGAATGACTAGGCTTTTTCATGAGATGCGGCAAATGGAATATCTCCGGCGATGGCTGTTCGGACAAGTATTTTTGTCTTGAATCGCTGGTGGTTGAAGCCATACTCCAGTAGTTTTGAACTGAAATTTAACTCCGGGTGAGGAGTCACCAAGCGGATGATTGAGCATCACTAAAGTAAAGCAGATAAAACAGGGAAATCACATATTCTTGTTTGGCATCATCGGTTACATATAAACTATCCAATGAGCCACCATAAGATACAACTGAAACTTTCATACCTCGTCATGCATATAATATATCTATAGAATTATAACAGTGATAATTTTATCTACAGAGGTGAAATTTGGTATATAGAGTATTCAGGCAGGTAGAAAACCGGGAAAAGGGTTGCTAAGGGGTCTAAATTGCAAAATTGGTACGTGGGAGTCGTCTAATTTTTATTTGCTTGACAACTGTTTCGCGAATGCGCATGCGGAGATCGTTCACATGACAGATTAAGCATGACTAGGTTTGAAAACACTTTTAAAGATCGTGTCAAGCTGACCTAATTTTTATTGTACTTGGCTCACTGTCTTAAGGTTTTGGTTTATATCTCAGCTCGAATATTTTTTACGTACAAGAAGTGAACCGTTTAGAAAAAACATAATACTCCCATGCGCATGTCTCAGTTTCTTTCTGTTTTTACTTCATTTTTTTTTAAGTGAAGTAAACATTACGTTCAATACCTATGCTATTTCTGTTTATGATAAATAACAATTCTGCATTAATTAAAATATAATATATATGAGTATTTTACTACTGGGAAACGTTTGGTTATATTTAATGTGACCTATCTGTTGAATTTAATCTATTAACTAAATTTGATCTATCCGTTGAATTTGGCCTATTTGTAAAATTTGACTTGTCCAATGAATTTGACCAATCCGTTTGGGTATACATATAATGCAAAATTCAAAATTTACAATTTGAAAAAAAAAACAAAAAAACAAAAAACAAGTGCAGAATTTTAGTTTCAATAAACATATTTATTTATAAAAATTAAATCCGATATTTCGATTTATAACAGAATCTTCATCAGGAATACAGGCGTTTTTCTTTTTTTTACGTACCATAATGGTGATGATTATGCCAGGCATTACTATCACCATATATATATATATATATATATATATATATATATATATATATATATATGCAGTCGCCACAGGTTTTATATCAGGGTTTTCCTTCTCCTAGAGAGGTTGCCTTTACCACGGCTTACGGGAGCCCTCTCCACCCAACATGCCATTTGATCCATGACTGGGACTTAGGTTGCTGGGCACCAGAGCATACTCCACACGCCGGTCAAAGGCTAAGGGTGAGGTAACCCTGACAGAAACCTCCAGAGGAGCTTAGACATACATACATACATACATACATACATACATACATACATACATTTTAACAGACAGGTAAGATTTATATTATCGACTAGCCTGGGTTCCCGACGTTTCCCGGGTGTTTGAAGGTATGTGTTTAGCAAAAAAAAGTGGTAGTAGGCATGCAGGCTAAAACCCGTACCATGCAGGAAAAGAATGTGAAAAAAACGCGACGTCTTTGCTGTTGTGCCCATCGCCAAATCGGAAGTGACAAAGGTTTAAATTAAGGGTAATCAATCAAAAAGAGTGATATGACTTTCGAAAATATCGGCGAAAGAAAAACGACCCCTCCCTGTAGAAAAGTGCCCAGTTGAGGGTGAAAAACTTAACGTTTTTAGCTAATTTTTTAATATTTGTCGTCCAAAGTGCCGTGCTTCAAAAAAAAAAAAAAAAAAAGAGAAAAATACCAATTTCGTGAAAATCTGTAGCCTCTATCGAAAGTTTTAGGCAGACATCCAACATATGTAGATACATACATACATACATACATGATGATTGCAACGTCTTGTCAGACGAGTGCCACTCCCTCAGATATTTAAAATCCATGAGCCCAAATGTCTGAGGGAGTATCAATACAAATATGATGTTACAGAGTCTTAGCTTTGTACGACAGCTAAGTCTCTCTCTCGGTTCAAAATGTTGAGATCCAGCAACAAGCAAGAGCAAGATAGCCAGCAACAAATTAAACTGCAGACCAGCTTAATGCGGGTACTGGTCTCCCACTTTATGGTTTTTTAAATTAGAGATTTGCTTCTCCTAGAAAGGTTGCCTTCACCACGGCTTATGGGAGCCCTCTCTACACCAATACACATACACACACACACACACACACACACACACACACACACACACACACACACACACACAAACATGCTAGTTGGCCGTTGACCCAGAAAAAGAGTTCATTCGCCCTTTGGAAGGTCTTGTTTTTAATCCTTCAGGGAGATTAGCCGCCCTCCTCACCAAACAAGTCTGGTGGAGGAACCAGTTTAGTCGCCGGTGACCCGACCATGAGGCAGGTAGTACTGGGTTACATGGTACCAGTAGCATATGACATGACCTGACATACATACATACATACATACATACATACATACACACATACATACATACATACATACATACATACATTTAAACAGACAGGTGAGATTTATATTATAGATTACAATCTGTTTTTGATTGTTCATAAACTCTCAACTTTATTAAAGTATCCGTTAAATAATTTTTAACAAAACAATTTCAACTGTTTTATTTTGCTAACTTTTTTCTGACACATATTTTTATAATTCTATTGATACAAATCTGGTTTGCAACGTTCAATTTATCTCACTTGTCAGCTGAATCGGTGTCTGGCGCATTTTATCTATATGTGTTTCTATTATCACTGTCTTATCAAAATGTTCCTCCATGGAGTGTGAGATGAGGGTAATATCCGAAACGGTGTCAAACTGAAAACGAACTGGAACGCTATTTACAATAAGAGTACTACATTTTCTGTGAGATCCGGAATCGATTTGGAATTTTGCAGACACAGAATCGAAATTTGACCTATCCATTTAATGTAACCTATCCGTTGAATTTCGCCTTACCGTTGAATTTAATCTATTAGTTGAATTTAATCTATTAGTTGAATTTAATCTATTAGTTGAATTTGATCTATTAGTTGAATTTGATCTATTAGTTGAATTTAATCTATTAGTTGAATTTAATCTATTAGTTGAATTTAATCTATTAGTTGAATTTAATCTATTAGTTGAATTTAATCTATTAGTTGAATTTGATCTATTAGTTGAATTTGATCTATTAGTTGAATTTAATCTATTAGTTGAATTTAATCTATTAGTTGAATTAGATCTATTAGTTGAATTTAATCTATTAGTTGAATTTAATCTATTAGTTGAATTTAATATATTAGTTGAATTTGATCTATTAGTTGAATTAGATCTATTAGTTGAATTTAATCTATTAGTTGAATTTAATCTATTAGTTGAATTTGATCTATTAGTTGAATTTGATCTATTAGTTGAATTTAATCTATTAGTTGAATTTAATCTATTAGTTGAATTTAATCTATTAGTTGAATTTAATCTATTAGTTGAATTTGATCTATTAGTTGAATTTAATCTATTAGTTGAATTTAATCTATTAGTTGAATTTAATCTATTAGTTGAATTTAATCTATTAGTTGAATTTGATCTATTAGTTGAATTTAATCTATTAGTTGAATTTAATCTATTAGTTGAATTTAATCTATTAGTTGAATTTAATCTATTAGTTGAATTTGATCTATTAGTTGAATTTGATCTATTAGTTGAATTTAATCTATTAGTTGAATTTAATCTATTAGTTGAATTGAATCTATTAGTTGAATTTAATCTATTAGTTGAATTTGATCTATTAGTTGAATTTGATCTATTAGTTGAATTTAATCTATTAGTTGAATTTTATCTATTAGTTGAATTTAATCTATTAGTTGTATTTAATCTATTAGTTGAATTTAATCTATTAGTTGAATTTGATCTATTAGTTGAATTTGATCTATTAGTTGAATTTAATCTATTAGTTGAATTTAATCTATTAGTTGAATTTAATCTATTAGTTGAATTTAATCTATTAGTTGAATTTAATCTATTAGTTGAATTTAATCTATTAGTTGAATTTAATCTATTAGTTGAATTTAATCTATTAGTTGAATTTGATCTATTAGTTGAATTTGATCTATTAGTTGAATTTAATCTATTAGTTGAATTTAATCTATTAGTTGAATTTAATCTATTAGTTGAATTTAATCTATTAGTTGAATTTAATCTATTAGTTGAATTTAATCTATTAGTTGAATTTAATCTATTAGTTGAATTTAATCTATTAGTTGAATGTAATCTATCCGTGGAATTTGGCCATTCGTTAAATTTGACTTGTCCGATGAATTTGACCAATCCGACTTATTCTTTAAATTGGCCTATTTGTTGAATTTAACATATCGATTGAATTTTACTAGATAATACTGACATGACTAATTGGCATATACGTTGAATTTAACATATCGATTGAATTTTACCAGATAATACTGACATGACTAATTCCTTTTTAAATTTTGTTCATCTATAAGTTTTTATAAAGCATTTGACTCCGAAAAGAAGGTGTTTGTATCAAACAGTCGATTGTGTGTTGAGTAATGTTTTTTAGATGAGCACAAAAATGCATCGTGACGCAGTGGTGGTGTTTCCTTGTAGGGAGTTTATTCGTCTTTTCTCGGTCATTATTTGATTACCTTAATGTTGTACCATCATAATGTCGTGTTTAAGGTTTATCAAACTTGGCATTCCACAGTAATAGTTTGGATTGTGGCAGTTTTTTTAAATCCTGGCCCAGTATGGAAAGTAAACGTATACGAATGTTTAAATCTCGTGGCGATTGTAACCCTACAATGAATATCAGATATAGATCCTTTGTGAGAGATTTCAATTAAAATACTTAGCATTTACGGTTGACATTATTAGCAAAACAATCGCCAGCATTGCAATTTTCACGGACGTTAAAATGTGTGTAAGCTTTTTTCGCCGTTTCAATAAATAAATTGTTTGCTTCTTTTGCAAGAACAAAATCCATGTCACGCGTATAAATTTTCGTAATAACAAATGTATGATATTAATTTTCATAATAATAAACGGCGTTTCAAGGCATCGTCACTATAGGAAAAATAAAAAAATGTTTTACTGGCGTAAACACCATGAAGTAAAATAATTCCCTGGCTTCATCATAGACATATTCTTTAATATTTGCAAATATCTTGTCCGTTAAATCACTAATTATGAGGTGTGAACGCTTTGTATTATTATTAGTAAATTGTTGGTTTAAAGAAGTTATGTGATTCCTCAATCAATTTTTATGGTTTTTTAAATCCTTTTAATAAATCTTGAGAAATTGCCAAATATTTTTTCTTCAATATTTGTCCGATGAAAACGTGCTTTATTTTTATCTTTTATTTATTTTCGTCATCATTTAAGATGACGTGGGGGGTGTTGTGAAATATCCGATGAATATAAAAAAAATAATTGAAACTCTTCTATAAAAATGAACAATTTACACTTGTTCTCGATCACAACTGAATAAAAATTACTTCTTTGGTTTAAACGTGTTACTTGAAGAACGCTGTGGGACACGCCCTATCAAGATCTAACGCACTCTCACAATCTTTTTGAGGCAACAGAAATAACTAAAGGCAAAGAGTAATGTTCCTTTTAATACATTTCCGAGATGCTAGACTGTTTCAATAAGCACACTAAATCCTACATTTGTCTAGAATTTCTGTAGGATACTCACGTTCACCAATTAGACTCTGAACACTTTAAGTGAAATGCTGACCCATAGTCACATTATTCGGTTTTCATTCCAAAGTAAGATAATTATGCACTAGCCAGATTTATAGATATCTACAACTCTTGATTCGTAATGTTTTTTACACAATTACAGTTACAGTTTGGAACACACCCAACGTTAAAAACGATATGTTGCTCCTGCTGCGTCTTCAAGGATTAAAACAAAAAGCGCTGTTGAACCGGTTAGTTCATTTACCAATGGCTGCTAATCACCCAGAGAAACATGCACATGGAATGGTTGTTCAACAGTCATAGTACAGTAAATCGCACTTCCAGATCAGGAAAAGCAGTGATAGCAAAAGACTATGACAATAGCGAAAAGAAGTACACACAAGGTTACAAGTTGAGCCAATGTGAAGTGTGCAGTAAAAATGTTCAACCTTAAATTCTGCTGATGGTGTTGCAATAAAAACAATCAGTCTACTAGTTTACGGATATGTTTTCTTTTTTAATCAGCCTTGTAACTCTTTTTCTTCCCCGTAGAAATCTTGAATGGCTAGCCTCTTTTAACGCTGGTGATGAGATTATTTTCAGGGTTACTTAGTCTTTCTACTTTCTTATCCAGTTTTATTATGATGATTAACACTTGGCATAAAATGGCTTCATCCCATGTCTGGAGAGATTTCAATAAAAAATCGTTTCAATTTAAACTAATCGCAATCGGGTGAAAGGCAGTGTGTGTTTGTTCTACAGTTAATAATTTAAATAAACTTTTTATCCTTCCAAAATGTTACTCTGACTTTCTGGAGAGCTATCCGATTTTCAAGAGATTTAGTATATATATTTTTTTTTCATCTATAAACAAGACATTTGACACTTCAGCGTTAGGGGCTACAACTACGATGTGAAGTATATAGGGGGCAACTCTGGTGGGGATTTAGGTAATAAGGTGTTGTTTATATTACATTTAAATTTTGTATGTGGTACGGTCGGGGACGAGAAGAAATTATAAAGGAAAGCCCTCTGAAGAATTAATTTATTAAAGTAAAAATCTTCCAGCATCTCATGAAGTGAGATTTTGTTCCTGATCAAGAGGGTCGGGGATGAATGCAATTAGTTCATCGGAACACATTCCGTTGAAGCATTTGCAAAGCAAGTATAGCCAGCAATACTGCGACAATGTGACAGGGGCTGGAGTTGGCAGATAATGCAGGCCTTTTATGCTAGTAATTCTTTTCTTTTTTATCTCATATCCAAGAGGGAAAAGTTAATGGTTGCTGCAGCAACACAGATATGGCATACATATTCCCTGCAAGGACAATTAGTTGATCTATAATGATATTGATAAATATGAGAATGATGATATCTTCTTTACAGCAGATTTGGTAGCATCTTTTGTGTGCTTATTGCATTTCAGGTTGCTTGAGAATAAACGTAGAATATTGGTTAGTTCTTGCGAAACTCTGTATTCATCAGTTTTCAATCTGGGATGGTAATCCAGCTTCAGTTGCTAAGGCGGTAATTCCACTATTAGTGTTACCAGTAACTTTTGCCACCCGACAGAATATAAAAATATAATAACTATCAATAAAACAATAGACAAATGTAGGTAAACTGGAACTAGAAGCTAGATGACAAAATACGGAAATGCAAAGACGACTCAACTACTACTTTTATAGTAAAGGTGCCAACATAGTAAGGGAATGTAAGGCAGAATAATATATATATATATATGTATATATATATATATATATATATATATATATATATATATAACTACTTAATTTACTCACATAAAATTAATATACGAAAATATAGATTTATGCGTAAACTTTAAGTATTTACTTCAAAAGTGCTCAATACGTAGGTAGAGCTAGTTAGTAATTTATAAAATATATATATGGCGATTAAGCTACACTGAATATTCTGCGTTTCATCCACTCTAGGACTCTTAAGGCTTATGCGCATAAGCCTGACGAGTCCTAGAGTGGATGAAACGCGAAATATTCAGTGTAGCTTAATCGCCATATATATTTTATAAATTACTATATATATATATATATATATATATATATATATATATATATATATATATATATATATATATATATATAGTAGAAATGGTAATTAATAAAATACAATAATAATACAAGCACATATACATCGTATGGTTTAGATATGTATATTATATTATATTGCATTATATTATAATATGTTATATTATATCATGTTAATATATAGTCTACATCAAAATTAATAGAACAAAATTCTCTTCAATTTACCAAATTGATCTGCTCTAAAAATATATTATAGCTTTAGTCTTAATCTATCGAGCTCTATATTAGTATAATTAGAAGCTATATTTTAAATATAATAATAATAATAATAATAAGAAGAAGAAGAAGAAGAAGAAGAAGAGGAAGAAGAAGAAGAAGAAGAAGAATATATATATATATATATATATATATATATATAGAGAGAGAGAGAGAGAGAGAGAGAGAGAGAGAGAGAGAGAAAGAGAGAGAGAATTGGAAGGGGGCTCTTGAAAATCTTGCAACCATGCGGTTTACTCCGCATGGTCTGAAATAGTCAGATAAATTTAGAAAAAAAAAATTGCCAATTACCACGTGCTCTTGCTTGACTGTCTGCAGACATCTCTCTCGTTTCTCACTATTTCTTCTCTCTCTCTCACACACACACACACACACACACACACACACACACACATATATATATATATATATATATATATATATATATATATATATATATATATATATATATATATATATATATAGTCATCGTCTGACTGACAGATGTTTCGTTGTCTTGTCTCGTCAGTGTGACTTCACGTTACGTAAAAAAAAAAAAAAAAAAAAATCCGCGTCGAGATTCGAAATGCAAACAGCCGTTCACGTTTAATATTATCAAATATTATAAATTATTATACTAAAACGAAAATATTAAAAAAAAACGACTTTATTCCATAATAATTGAACAATTTCCTTTCTTTTTTCTTCTATTGTTCTATATCCCTCCCGGTGTTATCTCCTCCCCCTTTCTATTTCTCTCTGACATTCTATATTTCTCTCCCTCCTCATCCGCATATAAGTGTTATCGATTGATGCGAGCGCCCTTAAATAATTCTCTTTCCTTCCGCCCGCAGCCACTTAAACTCACTCCATCCCTGCCTCCCACTCTAATACTGCAGCATTTCACCTTTCACACCGTCTTTGATTCATCTCCAACTCCTTAGGAACGGATTTTTTTTTGCAGGCTATTTCTCCTTTCCCTTTCTTCCTCTTTCTTTCTTTCCTTCCTCTCTCTCTCTCTCTCTCTCTCTCTCTCTCTCTCTCTCTCTCTCTCTCTCTAACACTTGCCGTAATAGCTCTACTACACTGATCTCTTCCTACTCCCCTTTGACGCTAGTCTCTTCTTTTTTCTTTCTTTCTCTCTTTTACTCCCCGTCCTCTATCCGTTATTTTTCATCTCTTCTCTCACACACACACACACACACACACACACACACACACACACACACACACACACACACACACACACACAGAGACACACACACACACAGACACACACACTTTCTTTTCTCTCCTTTATATTTGATAATATTCTTTCTTTCTTTATTTTTCTTTCATTCTGACGAGCGGAGTTTAGTCGGATTCCATGTGATTTAATTTCGCCCATCATTGTTCCATACTTCGTTTTGTTGTCTCCGAGTCTTCTTGCTTCTGACGGCTCTACTCGGCTAAACACCTGTCTCAGCGAAAAAAAAAAAAAAAAAAAAAAAAAACTCGTATTTTTGCGAAACGAACTAAAAAATAATTAGTATTAATATACACACACACATATATATATATATATACATATATATATACATATATATATATATATATATATATACATATATATACATACCTATGTATTATATAACGAGATCTTTGAAAGCGCAGTGAAATTATTTGCTCTTATCTTACCGGCAACCGCACAGGTCGTTGTCGGCAGCCACTGCTGTCCGCAGTAGTAGACGGGGAATTTACAAGAATTCGGAAGAAAATCATGCAGACAGTGGCGACAATATTCTCAGGAAATCTTCGGAAAAACGCAAAGAAAGTCTCAAATTTCACGAATTGGACGCGAACCATTATCTCGACCGGTGAGTAAAATAAATATTTTATTGACATTATATATATATATATATATATATATATATATATATATATATATATATATATATATATATGTGTGTGTGTGTGTGTGTATGTATGTATGTATATGTGTGTGTGTTTGGCCTTGCGCGTGTGTGTGTGAGCGTGTGTGTGCGCATGTGTGAGTGTGTGTGTCTGTGTGTGTGTCTGTTTGTGTGGGGAATATCATATCCGTAAAAGATAGGTTATGTAGGAAATATTAAGTGAGAGAGCTCAATGCTTAGCAGAACAGAAATAGAAGTGTAAAAAAAGGGGGAATCGGGTTAAGATTTAGTTGTATTTTTTGTTTCTTTAACTTTGAATGTGTGTGTGTGTGTGTGTGTGTGTTTTTAAAACAGCGCAACAGAGAAATAACAAAAGTGCTCAAATACTTTTGCAAGAGCAAATATATTTTTAATCAATAGATACCATAAGAAAGTTCGATTGTGTGTGTGTTTGGCCTTGCGCGTGTGTGTGTGAGCGTGTGTGTGCGCATGTGTGAGTGTGTGTGTCTGTGTGTTTTTATCGTATTGAATCGCTCACATTTGGTATCTAGTGAAGATACTGATGAACAATCATAATAATGTATTGAATTAATAAATATATTTATTCTAAATTTTTCCTCCGCCCCAACACAGACCGAAGTAGTAAATATTTTATCAATTGAATAAGGCTCTGATAAGGTCCTCTCTCTCTCTCTCTCTCTCTGTTTTTTTGTCTGTGTGTCTGCCTCTCTCTCTCTCTCTCTCTCTCTCTCTCTCTCTCTCTCTCTCTCTCTCTATCTATCTCTTTCTTTTTCGCTCACTATATATTTATATATACATATATGTGTGTGTGTGTGTGTGTGTGTGTGTGTGCGTGCGTGTGTGTGTCTCTGTGAAGTAAAGTTTTAAATAGTTTTAAATTTAGCAAAGAACTAATTTCATATACTGCACACCAAAAGAAAGTAGCGAAATAAAGATAAGAAATTTTTAGGTTATGTCCAGTCTATATGGCGTTTCGGCATATTATAAAACTTTTAAAGATATTCAAACGCTAATGTAAAATATAAAAACTATATATATATTCATCTATCTATCTATATTCAATATGTGTGTGTGTGTATGTGTGTGTACGTGTGTGTGATAGATAGATAGATAGATAGAGAGAGAGAGAGAGAGAGAGAGAGAGAGAGAGAGAGAGAGAGAGAGAGAGAAAATGTGATGAGTAGGGCTATCCTCTTATATGAAATTCATAAAACGGTTTCATTACACACTTGTCTGCGTATCTTTTCTTTGTCTGGCTTTAATCTATCGTTTTCTTTTTTTTCTCAGTTTCTTTTCTTTTTCGCTTTTTTTTTCTTTTCCTCTGACTAACATTATCTTCTCTTTATTGATTAGTAATTTTACAGCTTTTGATATTTATTTTTTATGTATCTGACGAAGGCATATGTTGAACCGAAACTTTCTATGAATGAAATAAAGTGCATTTAAAATAAGATGATGTCGTCATTCAGTCACTGTTTATGTATAATGCTGTCCGGTTAAGGCCGGCACGTGTACAGCTAACTTTACGCATTATCATATCGATTCACTTCATCCGTTGGGTCGCCCATTTACCTCGGGGTACATTTATCTTTTTTTTACTTGAAGATCACCGCTTATAAAGGTCCGAAGGCCACTCGAGCACTAGTGTTAATATGTATTAGGAAGACAGTATACACTGTGATAATCGTTAACAATGAGACTTTGGTTTATATAAGAGAACGATTCAACAAGATCTTAAGTACATTAGACTTGAAAACGATCATGTTATAGTCAATTGGAAGCAGCCCCACGCTATTGTGTTCTACAAACGGAAGTTTCTCTCCCTCCACCTGTCTCTCTCTGTATCTCTGTCTCTGTCTGTCTGTCAGTCTGTCTGTCTGTCTGTCTGTCTGTCTGTCTGTCTCTCTCTCTCTCTCTCTCTCTCTCTCTCTCTCTCTCTCTGCCACGGGATAAATCGTATTACTGCTTGTATGATTTCCTTTTTAATAGACTATTTCAATCCTTTTTCTTTCCTTTCTGTATTACCTCCTACCTATAATATATAGGGAGTTGGGGATGCAAGCAAACGATGGTGGAATAAAAGACTATACATAAAGAGCGAGGGGTAAAGCAACGCAGGGAGAGAGTTGGACAATGATAGACAAAACTTCAGGGTTAGACGGGTCACTTTGTTGGTTAATTACAAATTAAGGCCAATCAAACTAATTAAAAAAAGGTTATTTAAAACATACTCCGATCCTGAATCTGGTGAATATTTTAGCGTATGTAGTTTTATATGGTTATTAAAATATGTAGTTATAAAAATTAGGGAAACAAACATTGATGGACTCAGTTTTAGTAAAATAAAGATATACAGAAAATATAATTTTAGACAATTCATCGTAGAAAATAAATGGAGATAATGGACAACTGCGATATTATAAAATAGATTTTAAACGTTTCAATGCATATAAAAATTTAGAAAATTACGCAGAGCTGATATAAATGCAAAAATTGACGTTTACTGCTCAGCTCTCAGCAAACAATGTTTTCTTTTATTTAGACAAGTGTAAGAAATAAACTTTATCTTATTTTAAATATTTAATCCGATATGCAGAAAAAGTGTTGTTGAATGCTTATTTATTTATTTATTTATGTATTTATTTAGTCTCCTTTTTCTTTTCTCTCTTTTTTTTTTTTTAATAATATAATTTGTTATTGTTAGTTTCTGCACGTACCACGCAAGTTAGATTTGATGCTAAACAATATTGTTTGATGGGTAGGGATTGGATTTGCTGAAGAACAATCTTCGTTGTTAAATAAAGAGACATAGTCTTGCTATCTAAGTTACATACGTGTTTGTGGTTTGTTAAAAACACGTACATAAATTAATCGACTATTAAAGAACTGTTGATTCAACATAGACGCCGATATGATGAGTGAACTATAAATAAAGTTAACAAAGAGATGGGAAATGTGCATTTAATTAGAAATTAAAATTAAATAAAGTTATAGTGTTACAGTGTTGTTATAGTGTCTTTGGTGGTATTAATATATATATATATATATATATATATTTATATATATATATATATATATATATATATATATATATTAATACATATATAAACTTTAGGAGAAAATATATTGATGAACTGAACTTGTTCATATATATATATATATGTATATATATATATATATATATATATATATATATATATATATATATTCACATATAAGTATATATATATCTATTTGTGTAAACATGTTCCTATATAAATGTGATATATACATATAAATGTGATATATATATATATATATATATATATATATATATATATATATATATATATATATATATATATATATATATATGAAAAAGAACAACGGGCACACAAAAATAAGATTCGAGGCCCAATTCGTACTATTACTATGCTCATAACACCACATAACTTTCTTTGTTTTTGCTGACTCCTCTTCGCGTTCCTCCCCTAATATAGCCGGAAAAATCTTAAATGTTTGAAAGCTTTCTCAATTAGTGTATTATGTAGTTGTGTAAAATATACCTATTTGAAGTTTAAAGAGGTTCTTTCCCCCATCACTCACGTAAATGTAGGAAGCAAGCATATTCTCGAAGCAAACGGTAACGTAGATATTCGGGACCACTTCTATTGTGTTCCACGGGGATTTTTATACATGAATAATTTTTTTTTTTATCAAAATATGTGATATTTGAAGTTTTAAATGCTGGAACACTCGCATCGTCTTCCTTGATAAATTTTACACAAGAGTACATTTTTATAGTTTATATTTTATGCAAATTTTCTAACCTTTCTTTCCATAGGAAACCCACAAACGTACACATACACACAAACAGTTTTATATATACAAGAATACACACACGCGTATATATATATATATATATATATATATATATATATATATATATATATATATATATATATATGTGTGTGTGTGTGTGTGTGTGTGTGTGTGTGCGTGTGTGCGCTCGCGCGTGTGTGTGTGTATACATATATTCATGTTTAGGTTTTTATATATATTAGTCTATGTATGTTCCTATATTCTTCTCTCTTTCTGTTTCTCTATATATGCATTTATGTTAACATATAAGTTTATGTCTCTACACACACACACACACACACACACACACACACACACACATATATATATATATATATATATATATATAGGTTTATGTATATGTATACGTATGCACTTATAAAAGTAATAAGATAGAATTATATCTATTAATCGCCATGAAAAGGTAGTTTAATACTTTGCTAAAACAACACGGGATTTCTCCTCTTCCCTCCTCCCCTAACTCCACACAAAATGAATGCAAAAACAATTAAGAAAATGATAAAATATATATGTGTGCGCGCGTTTGTGTGAGCGTTTGTGTGTGTGTCGGTGTATCTATGTATATATCTACGTCGCAATAAACTTTATAGCGATGCAGTCATGCCATAGTAATATACCGATAAATAGATACAACTTGTTTTTATATTCTCTTTTCTGCCAATCCATATAGCTGCCCCTATTGCTGCTTATGAATTTTTTCAAAAAATTATTATCATAAAACATGATACTCCATTTGATGTAATTCGTACATCGTTTTCAATTTTCTTTTATCGTATAACGTATTAATGTTCAGAACCGGTTCAATGCAACATTGCAACAATCAACAATTTAGTTAAGTTGAAGAGAGCATTTTCATTATCGATGATGAAGCCGTCAATACTTGGCATGTTTTTATAAAACTCTCCTCATATTTGACATTATTTGACAATGACAACTTAAACTAAAATGTTTTCACTCAGTTTTATTATTAAATAATGACATCATTTATCAACCGCGTCGTTTCTATTTTTTTTATGCCTTTGCCTTTATTTTTCAATAATAAATTGTCATCTTTTCTACCAGTTATTTGACGCCGTGAAACGCGGACATCTGTTTGCACGCGGCCGGCATTAATCACACGACATTCTTACCTATGACGGAACATGTTGTAAAAATGGACAGAGAAAGGAAACGAAAGAAAAAAAAATGAATTTCTTTTCATTATTTATTTGCAAAGACTTTGGTCGTTCTTCTTATCTATCGTCTCAACTTAACCTTTCAGTATTAATGTGAATAACAGCGGCATTATTTTTGGATAGGAACAAACTGTCGTATCTGATTTTATACCGTACTTTTGGGGTAATTGCGCCAAATCCGGGGATAATTGCGCCAACTAAAAAAAAAAAAAAATGCTCTTTATATGCGTGGTTGCCAAAAGAGCACTTTTAGCTGGTTGGCGCAATTACCCTAGACTTGGCGCAATTACCCAAAAGTATGGTACTATAGTTAATCTTTTTTGTATTTGGTCAGTGATGGAGAAATCCTTCTAGATTGAGACAAATACAAATTTGTCCGTTTTGGTGAGTTGTATTTTCCTCACATTTAAACCCGACGGTTGGGCTTAGTCACCCCTTCGTGGAAAGGCAATAAAATAAGGATACTATTAATGGAATATTAATATCAGCAAAATGTCTCCTCGATTAATCTTTATTTCTCAGCGATTCCAATGTCTTAAGATGTCTATTGCTGCCTTCAATTTGGTCTGGCAACTTAGATCAAAATTATCAAAAAGATAAAATAATATACATATATATATAGTAATTTATAAAATATATATGGCGATTAAGCTACACTGAATATTCTGCGTTTCATCCACTGACGAATCCTATAGTGGATGAAACGCAGAATATTCAGTGTAGCTTACTCGCCATATATATTTTATAAATTACTAACTAGCTCTACCTACGTATTGAGCACTTTTGAAGTAAATACTTAAAGTTTACGCATAAATCTATACTTTCGTATATTAGGTTTATGTGAGTAAATGAAGTAGTTATATATATATATATATATATATATATATATATATATATATATATATATATATATATATATATATATATATATATATATATATTTATGTGTGTATGTTTTAGGGCAGTTAAATTATTATGTTTGTTAGAGGGGTTCCTAATTTTTTACAATCATGCTACTTGGACTTAGAAAAAAAAATTTTGTTAACTGTCATAAAAGGTTAGAATGTCGCAAGAATAGGAGCATCACACTAAATTTATATGCGAAACTGATCACCCACTTTCAATTCTAAAATAATAATTCTGACTTCTCCTTTTCAACAAGTTTTTCAGGATACTCACAAATATATTTTTTATTTATTCATTTTTATTTTTATTTTTTCTGCGGAGGTTGATTCAGCGATAAGTATTAAGCAATAAATTTACCAACAAAAAACAAATATTCGTCATCTTTCGAAATTGAAATAATTTTAAATTTTAATCACATTTCCTACCATCCTTTTCCTAACGCTTCCAATCTTCCCCTGTGACTTTTACTTTTCCCATTAGTTTGCCATTCTTCTTAGCGGACCAATCATAAGATTGCATTCCAATCTCCACGTCTAGACTCTGGCGCTCCACGTCTAGACTTGAGGGACGGTTAGAGTTTATACAGCTACAAATGAGCTTCCTTTGAAATACTAGTGTTAACCATATTTCCAGTCATCCCATTTGTCTTCGATACAAATGGCAGGATTGATAGTTTTAAATATACCATCACACTCAACCTCCAAATGACATTCTTCCTTTATATATATATATTTTATTTTGACGTTTTTTTTTTTTTTTTTTTTTTTTTTTTTTTTCTGCATTTAACGCGTATTTTAATCCCTTTCTCCATCATTTGCAATCATCGTCGTCGTTTTTTTTTTTTTTTTTTTTTTTTTCTGACAGACAGGATAGACAAGCAGTAACAGTATTGCGACATGCGCTGGAAAGAAAGGGTGGGGGGAAACGGAAACGAAAGGAGCGAGTAGAAAGACTTGGGCATGATTATGATTATAACAAGGCAGAATTGACTGGCTTCGCGCCAATGTGTCCATGACATGAAAGAAAGACAGAAAGAGAGAGAGAGAAAAAAAAGAAAACAGGAATTAATAATATTTGTATTTCGATAAAAATTGGTTTGGTTTACGACTAATCAACACATTTTTAACGTTTAAACTGAAACGCAATACATATTTAAATGCTTTATTGCGAGTTTTTTTTATTTATTATTGAACACCGGTTACTATTTTATGCTAAGCTGAGGAAAGATATATATATATATATATATATATATATATATATATATATATATATATATATATATATATATATATAGAGAGAGAGAGAGAGAGAGAGAGAGAGAGAGAGAGAGAGAGAGAGAGAGAGAGAGAGAGAGAGAGAAATATATATATATATATAGAGAGAGAGAGAGAGAGAAAGAGAGAGAGAAAGAGAGAGAGAGAGGGGGGGGCGACTGGGATGAATTTTTTTAAATTTAACAAAATGTACTTTATGTGTTTGAGAGGGTTTTTAGATAAGTTTATCTTGGAATGCCTCCGATAATTAAAGAAAATCAATAATCGAAAAAATCCGATTAAAGCATCAACAGTCCGATTTTGACCAAAGTTAAAATCCTTATACAGCATGACATCATAAGTGCACATGAGTAATTTTATCACCACACAAGCAGAAGGGCTGGACATATAAAATCAACAGTAGACAGGGGCGCGTTCGAAATGAATGCTTCTGTTTAGAGAGCAATTGAACCAAGATACATGACTTTTGAATTTTAAACTTTGATTCAGGCCAGTATATAAAATAATTTCATAAAATTAACAGTAGGTTCTCTACAGTGTAATGTAGACTACAATGTATTTTGGACTAAGTCACTACAGAGAGGCATGCGAAGCCTCCTTCTGGTGCACTGCAGTAGATCCCCGACTAGAGCAGACAGTCAACCGATTTGGTTGAAAAATAGACGATTTCACCGATTTCGATGAAAATAAAAGTATTGAAAGTGTGAAGCATCCATTAATCCTCATTCAATCCCGGACAACGTTGGGTCTGCCTGTATATATATATATATATATATATATATATATATATATATATATATATAGTCATCCGCATAGTACTGATTCGCTGTATCACAGCTCATCAGTGCGCTGTGCGGGTAGTGAATTAACGATGTTTCGACATCGTCCGAATACCTAAGCTCGATTTGTTTACACAGAGAGCATCGCTATATACTCTAATGGTATATCATGTCTCACTTCCCAATATGCTCAACTCATATATATGCGTGAGAGAGAATGTGAGAGCGAGTAAAAGGGGGAAAAAATGACATATCTGTGATTTAATGCCAATTCGGAAAGAAATTAAATCGTACACATGTTTCTAGAAAAAAATTCAGTGCATCATTTTGCTTTAGAAATTGATTCTCATAACTATAGATCTGAACTATTGTTGTTTCCTTAGGAAAGGGTCATAAAGAAAGACGATAACAATAGATTTAGGTAGAAAGAATATATTGTACTAGAAAGTGAATGCAAAGAAAGTTGGCAATATTTACCGACTGTGGAGTTAGACAGTCTGTAGTTTCACGTTGTGTCATGATAATTCCCCACGAGAATATTAAACTTGGGTTTTTATAATTCTTAAAGAGTAAATCCACATAACACCCACCTCTAAAGCCTTTAATCCTCAAGAGGTACTAGTAGCTTTTCTTTTTTGGGATCGATAGGTAAAAGATCCGTGAACTTTTTCTTCCGATCGGTGGCATTCTGGGGCTGCTTTGGTTGGTTCAATGTTGAAAATGTCATATATCGTCTCAATGGCCTCTTCTTCATGAAGTGCATAGTTTGGATCATCCAACAGACGCCTTTTTTTTCTTCTTTAAAGTGTCTTTTACGTGTGAATTTAGGACGTTGAATGATGTACACCATATTTCCGATTTTGTTGCCTGTTTTGTCTATTTTGTCCATTTCTGAGAAAGAGATATTGCTTTTATAAATTTTGTAAAACCCTTTTTCTCCTGAATCATAGCGTTTCTGAGGCACAGTCGATGTCCTTTATTGTTTTCTGCTTTAGCAACAAGTTTGCAAATACGGATTTTATTTTTCGCTGAAATATACTTTTCATTGAGGATACTGCTGACGGTGCATTAAGGTAAAATATGATCCTGTAGATCTGTAGAAACTGTCGCAGTGCTGTTTATGTAGGCGTGCCGCAGGCTTTTGAGTGTTCATTTCAAAGTGTCGATTAAAAGTTTCGCCTGTCCGTTTGATCACGGGTGGTACTTGGGGTCGTGACATGATTATTTTGGAAAGTTTTACAGAAATCCTTGAAGGCTGTGGACGTAAATTGAGCCCTGTTGTCACTTACTAAGCATTGACAAGTCCAATTCAGGCAAATAATTAATAGAGGAGATTAATAACTACCCCTGTAATGAGCCTCTTACAGCTAAGCACTTCTGGCCATTTTATATAGCTGTTCATCCCAATTAGGTAATATCAATCCTCCAGTGGCTCAGCGAAATTTATATAAAGTTTAAACCAGGATTAGTCTGTTTGGGACCATGGTTTAACGTGATTGGAGAGGAGCCTTTGCTGTTAATGGACAACCCTTGCATGAGTCGACCATGATTTTGATACTATTATCCATCATCGGCTTGTTTATGTAACTGCACATGGGGCTCTACGGTCTGTTTATTCATGAGTGACTTATATGAAAGTCTTTCATTATTTCTTTTCTGACTGCTCCTGGTATGACGACCCTCTTGCTGAAAAACTGTTCTATATTTGCTGGTCGCTATTTGTGATTTTCTGTTATGTGGAACTAATTCGTCTTTTTATGCTTTGTATTTAATTTCATGTAATTTTACTGGAAGAGTTTTGATAGTATTGCACATCATGGTTTTAATTTCACTACTGGTGCGTAAGGAAGCCATTACTGAGTCCTCGAGTGGTTTATTCTGTCTCGGGACCAACTTTGAAAGTCCGTCCACATGGTGGATCTGCTTGAACTAACTTGAAATTATAATTCAGAATAGTTCCCCATTTTAGCAATTTATTTGCCCTTTTCCGACCTTAAGATGGTCAATAGCGGTTTATGATCAGTCTGCAGCATCAATAATTATCCATGTAAATATCAACGGAACTTTGAAAATAATAGCAATAGCTTCTTTTTCAATCTGTGTATAGTGCTTTTCTATCGGAAGTAGAGATCTTGGCACGTGTGTAATCAGTTTTTACCTTCGTTTAGCATTTCATATAAAACACAGACCCTTATTCTGTATGAACTCACAGCGTTAACGACTATGATATCCAGTTATGGGTCATAGTGAATGAGGAATAGATTTGACGTAATTTTTTATTTTATCGAAGGCCATCTGACTTTCATGTGTCCATTTCCACACTCTAACCTTTTGTATTAACTCGTTTAGTGTGGCCCGTAGATCGTTCGTATTGGAAATGAATGTCTGGTTATAGTTCACAACCCCCCTCCCAATGTTGTAATTCTGTAATAATTTTGGAGCCAGCATATCATTTATAGCTATGGCTCTTACCGGGTCCGATCTTTTACCATTTTTGTCAATGAAGTGTCTCAAGAATTATATTTTTTCCATGAAAAATTCACACTTTCCTGCTTTTATTTTAACACTAAATTACTGTATTCGAGAGATGTTGTTCTCTAGTCTCACTTATGATAAAATCATTAAGGTATCGGGAAATCAAGACTGTCCAACATAATATCAATAATTTCTTGAAAAATGGCAGGCGCTACTTTGATTCCAAAAGCTAACATTTTGAATCTGAAGAGCCTCTTATAGTAAGTAATATAAAGCGACTGGAATTTTCAGATATACGCCACTAAGATCGATTTTAGGGCAGATCTTTTCATCATTTAGCTTCGTGAAAACTTTTTCATGAATAGGAAGTGAATAACGGTAGTCTTTTAGTACCGAGTTCACACCCGTGGAGAAGTCAGCACAAATGTGGATTTCTTTTGAATTCTTTTTGACATAGATGGTAAAGGATACTCATTAACTGAATTGAACTTTTAATATGATGCAGGTTTTTTCAAGTTCCTCATTAAGATAGCTTTCATTTTTTCTTGAATACTGGTTGCGTATTATCTTTGAATTCACACCATCTTGGTTATGTTTTGTACATTTTCGCAGATCGGCTTAGAAAACGTTAGGGAAACCTTCCTTTAATTCTGACTTGAAAATTCCTCCCTCTGTCTTTAGTGTTTTCACTTTTTAACAAAAAGTATTTATAGGCAAACCCAACAAATTGAATTGTTCCATCCAATATGTCCCCAAAAGATTTCCTGTATTTTTAAACACGAACAATTTTAATTTCTTTTTCGTACCTTTAAATATAATATGAATGTGATTAATTCATCTTAACAATTTATAATCGATTCAGTCACCCCTCTGGCTGTTTAGCAAGACTAGCATGGTAAGTGTATTTAATCCCACTCTATATATGCAAATTGATAATTTATAAGTCTGATCTCGAATCTAACTGAAACTTCACGATTTTATTTGATAGTTTCACCAGCACATCCTCATCGATTTCTCTTTTGTTCTAGTGTGTTGTGCCCGACTATTAATTTTGTTTTTTGCTCTACAAAGAGATCTTTTTGGTTTAATTTTGTCATAAGTCAGCCAAATTTTTATGTGGTATCGGTAGCGATAATATGGACTTGGTTTTGACTTTTTATATATCTTTATGTATGAGATTTTTTATGTGTCTTTATTCATGAGTTTTTATGTATCTTCATGTATGAGTTTTTGTGTATCTTTATGCATTTTTATGTATCTTTATGCATGAGTTTTGACTTTTTATGTATCTTTCGTACGTATGCGATGCTAGATTCTTTCAGTGTTTTGTGAATCTGTTTCAACGCTAATCACTCGTTGGCAGTCTCCTGCCAACTGTTGTAGTGTGAGGTTAACTTCACTTTCTAATTTAATTAAAACTCTACGTTGAATTTCAGAGTCTTTTTGTTGATTACAATTCTTGTACAAATATTAGCTATTTGAAATTACCAGCACTCAGTTCGTCTAGTTTAAATTCAGCGCAATGTTTGTTGATTATTGATGCAGACGTTAAATAGTCCTCCTTATCTTTCTTGTTTAAATTCAAGCATTTTCACCTCTTATGAAATAACGACGTTTTGGGCTGAATAGTCCTGTTAAGAGTTTCGCGGTTTCAGAGAAAGTTAAGTCACACAATTTTAGCGGTAAAATGTAACCCAAGAATTTCTTGTGTCCTGTGGATCCCAGTTTTCGAATAAAAAAAACGGTCACAATCGATGTTATACAGGACCTCATACCCTTTTAAATACGAGGCGATGATCTAGTCGTTGTTCAGGACATAAATGAAATTGTCAATAGCGTTGTAAACCGCGTTTTGTTAGAACGTTACGTTACTTTCTATAACTTGGTTTTTATTTGTTAAAGTTTATAGCAATACGCCATGTTTTCTCTTGTTGTTCCAGTAACAGTTTTTGAAATATTGCTTTCATTTTAGGTTTTTGTTACTGAAATATTTCTTGTTATTTCATTTTATTTTTTAATTTATTTATTTATTTTTTGCTTTTGTTGCAGTAGACTTTCTTCGTTTTTTTTTTTTTTGTTGCTTCTGTTCTTGTTCCACCTAGTATTTCATCAATTCAGCCTGTCTTTATATTTTTGCTGTTATTGCAAAGTCTTTCTTCGTTTTTGTTGCAAATCAATTTGATGTTTCTACAGTTGTGCCATTGGTAGTTTGAAGTCTTCTATGGCTGCTTATTTCCCTTTTATAAGAAGAGGGAAGAAAAGTTAATATGGCTTTGAACGTATTAAAGATAATGTACGATTTTCCACGTAGATCTTGAGGTTGCACGAGAAAAATTAAACTTTCCTCTTTGACTTAATGTTCACCTATTTTCTTGTAAGAAAAATGTTAAAATTAAGTTGTTTTTGTCACAGCATTTAATTTTCTCTTTAAGAAAAAACACAAAGGAAGGAAAATAAAAACCGGTACGCCAATTTTTAGTTAAAAAACTTACGGATTTTTCATTTATAACTTTTTACCTGTCGAGCAATCTTATAGTAGGTACGGTGAATTGAGAGTTTGTGCTACGATTGAAAGCCCATTGAAACTTTCAGAGTTGTTTTCTGGTCTTAAAACGTTTAGGTTCTGGGTTTTACAGTACCGTCTTTCAGAACGATACGTTGTTAGTATTCGTGAATACTATCTTAGTCGTTCGAATACTTCGTCGCAAGTCGGTGTTGTTGAAGTATGTCCTTTGAATACCACGTTGTTAGTTCAAATACCTCGTCACAAGTTGTCGTGGTCAAAGGGCCATAAAGAAAGATGCGAACAAAAAGGTTTCGTAGAAAGAATATAAGAAAGTGAATACAAAGAAATCTTGTAGGTATTTCCCACTGTTAAGTTAGACAGTCTGTACTCCTGCGCTGTGTTGTGATAATTCCTCACAAGAGTATAAACTTAGGGTTTTTTTTATATAATAATCAGAAGAGTATATTCGTGCGAGTGAGATGGTAAGTCTCCATAACAACTATATAGAAGAATTGTATTTTACACATATGCACACACGTACACACATATATGATAGGAAAAATTGATGATAAAAATAAAATTGATTCCTTTTTAATTTTTTCATCATCCATTTTTCTATTAATTACAATATTTATTGATCCACCAAGAATTCAAACATGGAATTGGAATGTGTAAAGCGTTTTTCTTAATATAATTTCTTGTTTACATTTTTAATTGATAAATAAATAATGTAATTTTTTCTATTGTTTTCAACATCAATTTTTCCTATCTTTTTAATTGCTCTATCTATTATATTGATTTTTATTAATTTGATGGGGGTTTAATTTTAAGATTATGTTCATATTTATCTTTGTAATTATACACACACACACACACACACACACACACACACACACATATATATATATATATATATATATTATACATATGTGTCTGTGTGAAACGTGCGTGAGAGAGAGAGAGAGAGAGAGAGAGAGAGAGAGAGATGGGAATAAACAAACAAAGATTACGAATTAAATGTTGATGTATTGTTAACTTAATTTATACCAATGAGTCCTAAGGCTAAAACCATTCTAAACTAAGAGTTCATAAGGGTGTCGTTTATATGATAATGCTAGGCCTGAAGACAGTGAATGCATTCCCCTGCCTGTTTTACAAGTATTTTGATGGTGGATGCTCCGACAAACTAATATGTATCCCCTCGACTTAAATATCCCCGACAAACCCGGTTTGCAGCAAAGTCTCACCCCTACACAGTAGAGATCCCCCGATGTAAGAAACACTCCTACTCTAATCATTTCTTCCCCAGAACTGCTAGACTTTGGAATTTCCTTCAAGTTTCCTGCTTCCCCAACTGTACTGAAATGCACAAGTTCAAGTGTAATGTAAACAGACATCTTGCTGCTCAATTCCCTACATACATGTCCCTGCTAGTACCTGACTACATCAAAGTAGCACTGTGCCTTGTTTCAGGTGTAATAATAAAAAATGAACAAAATTCGATCACGCAATAGGATGTTTTGAGATATATTTGTTGACATTAGATTTGTAGACGACCATATTGTAGTCTTCAATAAAAAGTGGTAATGGTCTCTAAAGATGAAAAGTTACTGGACAGAAACTCTGTTTATGGAGACTGTTTTCGGTTGTATCTACAGAGCGAGAGAGAAAGACAGAGATAGAGAGAGGGGGATTGTTTTCAATTGTTATGGTTGGACGAGTTTTTGCTGTAAATAAGAGAAGGGATTATTGACCTATTTAATTGCGCAGTCGATTTTGTACTCTGTGAAAAGAAGAGTTCTTTGAGCGTCCACCACATATGGAAGTAGTGCCCATGTTAGAGCATATCTGACTTTAATAATTATGTTTACTAGCGAGACATCGTATAAATTCCACAGTGCTTTCTAAATCAATGTCTATAATTTACTGTTAATAATATTATACCATTTTAAATGAAAAATGTCTCTCAGTCTCAATACAAGTAAAAACAAAAAAGAAACATTCTTTTTATTTCGTAATATAAAAATTGTCATTGTTTACTAAATATGCTTTAAATAAAACTGATGCTGCATTTTGTAATATATTTTTTATTTCTATTTCATTTTATCTGTTGTTTGTTATGTGTATTAATTTCGCTGATTTTCTTAACATTTTTCGGCTGTTTTCGCTGTTGCCGCGCATTGTATAGTTTCAATCTGTCTTTTGATTGAAATATCTCTAGGTCCACATTTTCGGAAGTTTTATTAATGCTCCTACCATCATAGGTATCGCAATGTTTATATCCGTATTATATATTTCTTTCAGTTCTCTGCATTTTGCTCCGTGTATCTGACTTCTTCATGATAAACTGCATTGACGGCAAAATCAACGATTTGACAAGTGCTTTTATCTCCCTGTTTACTGTTGTCGCGCCTGGTACCCTTGCTGGAATGCGGCTGTTCGTTTACACTTCGGTGTTCCAGAGGGATTTATGATTTCGTTTTCTATTACTATCTTCTGTTTGCATCTGTATCACTTGTCTACTTGTTCGAAGTGTAAACGTTTGCATAGTTCCCTTTGGACTGCTTTCCTCACGCAGTCGCGTCTGTTTTGTTTTTTTTCGTTTTTTTTTTTTTGTATTTTCGTTTCATGGAATTTGCCGCATTCACGTGCTGTTTTTCTCTGTTTTATCTATGTTGGTCTTTGTGCAACTAATTTGCAATTATATTTCTCTTTTAAATTGTCTTTCCTTAACCATTTTCATCTACTTTCGTTCGTCTCTTCTTTGACCAGTTTAATAAATCGTCCATAAAGCTGCTTGCATTCGCAGCTTTCTTTTTTCGTTTTTTTTTCCTTTACTGTCTCACATTTTTGTTTTTATTTTTATTTATTTTATATTGTTCATTTTGCAGCAGTACTTAACCTTTCTAGACTTTTGGTGTTATATATATATATATATATATATATATATATATATATATATATATATATATATATATATATATATATATATATATATATATATATTGTATCAGCCGTATAGTTTTCCATACATATCAGTCCTCTTCCTCTCCTTTTTACAGAGAGTCGGACAGTTTCATCCTTCAGGTGTACTGTGTTGTGAATGTTGACTAGTTTTTTTTCTTCTTTTTCGTTTCTTCTTCTTCTTCATCATTTTCTTCTTCTCTTTCAATTTCTTCTAATTATTATTATTAATTATTAATATTATTAATTATTATTATTATTATTATTAGTAGTAGTAGTAGTAGTAGTAGTAGTAGTAGTAGTAGTAGTAGTAGTAGTAGTAGTAGGTCACACAGGTCACTATCAGCGATTACTCACTGACAAAAATCGGTGGTGTTCCCTGGAGTCTTGGTGCCAACAAGTTTCCCTAGATTTCCAGTACTTTCTATTTCTTTCGATAAGCTTTGCAAATAATTGTTTGACATTGACTTTTCGGTTGCAATAATCATTGGTCTTCACTAGAATTCGAGTGACAATAAGCCTTCCCAAGGTCCAAGTCCTCTTTGGACTCTGTGGCATTCTTTACCAATTTTCTCTTCTATTTCTGTTGATTTAATAGTATTTGTTTCCAGAATTCTCAAATGTTTATATTCTCGTCATGTGTTTATAGGTATTTTTCATGATTTGGAGTTGGTGGCAGCGTTTATTTTTCCTGTCCTATCGCTTGGAGAGTGTTTATCTCTCATTTTCGTGAGAGACAAGGTGCACCATAAATCAAACATCAAAGGACAATTACAATAGACAAGACAGTTACAAAATAATAATTTTATTTGTTAAGTATCTGCTTTATAAGCTCCTTTAAAATGATAATCGATTCTCCTATCATATTTACTGAACAAATTGAAGCATGGTGCCAGCTGGAAGACTTCGTTGGATATTTGATTCATTTATCCTTCTAGGATTCATACTTAAGTATTAGCACATGAAACCTTCATGAAAAGAAATCCGCATAAAATTGTAACATTAAGTAAAACTTTTTAAATCTTATTTTTTACCAAAAATCATCTTAAAATGTATTCAGTTATCTCTCGATTGAGTCTAAGGAAGGATAACCTTTATCACAGATTTAATTTTTTAGATTTAAATTTCTTTCAATTGGTTACCAAGGCAAGTCGTATAAATACCAATGCTTTGAAAGCATTTTACATTTTCGTATAACAAGTTTTCCAGAAAAAAAATCACACAAGCTTTAGTTATTAGTTAAATTTTCTTAAATCTTATATTTACAATTTATTATTATTGTTGCTTAATAAGAATTCTCACACAGGCCTCCATCAGACATTACTCACGGATAATAACCGCTAGTGTTCCCTGGCGTTTCGATGACAACAAGTCTCTCCAAATTTCCAGTGATCTCATCTTTTCGAAACCGTTTAGAAATTAATTTGCATTATCGCAACAGCTGCTTGCCATTGACTTCTAGCAACAAAACTTCCAAGAAGGCCTCAGAGATAGAAGTAAAAATGGCTGTAACGAGAGACGATCTTTAAGTGGCTTATCAAAAAAGCTATAGCAAAAATAAAATGGAAGATCCAGCATGATGCAAGCCATGAATATGAAAACGAACCTACGAGGATTTGTCACACGAGACTGCAAATTCAAGTTAAAGTCGTGGGTCCAGCTAATTCTCCAATAAAATAAACGAAAAAGATGGTACTGAATAAAAAGAAAACGATCAGTATATAAAAATAGGGTGAAGGACAGAAGTGGGCAGGTCATTAGATGTTACTATTGTGGCGAAGAGGACAATATACAGAAATACTGCAAGCGACATATCCAGGGAAACGAGAACGCCCCGTTTGTACGACACCCGACGAACGGAACAAGTGGTTACCGATTCATATAATCGGTAATATGGGCGCAGCAAATTCCGTTTCAATTGAGATAGAAGGAAAATCTTTTACAGCTTTAGTGGATACGGGTTCAGAAGTTTCTATAGTAAATAGCCGTGTTTTTAACGCACTTACACAGGAACCTGAACTAAGAAAGAAAGTAGTGAGTTTAAGAACAGCTAATGGGTCTCTATTAATTATGAAAGGTTTCTTCGATTAATGGTAAGAATATAAAGTCGGTTCACCCATCATGACTCCTTTTTTGTGTAGAATCTCAACAGATGTATGATACTAGGCAGTGATTGACTTGAACAAAATAGAGTGCGAATTTACTTCGATCTACAAGCAATAAGGATCGGAAATGAATACATAGCGTTAGAGGAAGATGCTCATATTTCAACAGTAGTTAGACTAGTGGAGAAAATAACATTAAAACGCCAGCACCTACATACATGCACGGCTCGAGCAGGTTTTATTAACGGTCAAGGATTAGAATACGAAATCAAGCAAATATGCAGCGGATTCGTTAGCAATCTTGATGAAATCAGTGGTTAATGCGGTGTTAAAAATTAATGAGTCTAGTAAGCTTCCGCTGCTTAAAATGAATAACACTAATCAAACGATCACTTTAAAAAAAGGGCTGTCAAATAACTAGGTGTACGGTTGGTAGTATTACTGAAATGACAATGCCGGTTAAACAGAAGAATGAGATCTCGGATGAAAACTTGAAAGAAATAAAAGTACCGGAGGAATTCAAGTTAAAGGTTGATAGGTTGCTGAAGTGGAATAGATATTTATTCGTTATGGAGGATAAAGCTTTGGGTAGTACCGATCCGGTAGAAATGCGTATTCATACAGGAGCGCATGAGGCCAGACGACAATGTCCATATCAAACACTTGTAAAGCAAAGGAAAATGGTAGATTCAGTAGTAGATGAAACGCGAGCAAGTGTCCTTATGATTACTCAGACGATTATCAGGATGATAAAATAAATGCTGCCCATCCCAATGCTATCATTCTCTTTATCCCACGGAGATTTCCATCTTTCGTAATTTTCTTTCCCAAATGTGCATGGTCTTCCAAAGATGCATGTTGAGGCCAACCAGTTTGCTCTTAGAGTGGATGTTCTTTACAATGTCATTTGGTTCCCGAGGAGAGTGTGTCATCAGTACTATATCATCAGTACACATGAGAGGTGACAGGTGTTTGCCATCAGCGGCCCTCCCCACTTAATCCCACTGATTAACTCATCCTGAAGACACGCTGTAAAACGAGATATTGTCGCCTTGTCTTACTCCCCTCTCCAGCTTGATTTTATTGCTACTGATGGAGCTTTAAAGTAGAGGTAGCCTCACTGTACAGATATTTCAGCAAGGTGATGTATGTAGAGTCAACTCCTTGGTTCTTAAGGGCAGTGAACAGTGGATCAAACTTTATAAAGTGGAAAGCCTTTTCGTAAAGGCAAAGCACAGTGGAATCTTGTATTCATTGGCTTCCTCTTGCAGTTGACTGACAGCCTGGATATGGTCGATGGTGGAGTAACCTGCTCTGAAATCTGCTTGTTCTCGCGGTTGATGACTGTCTAGTGAGCATAGCATAGTCTTAGCAATATTTGAGAGAATACCTTGTATGTCATTGGCAGAAAGCTGATTGACCGATAAGTCTTAATATATGCAGTATCTCCTTTTTTATGAATGATGACCATTGTTTCATTCTTCAATTTATCTGGAAGAGGCACTTATTAAACAGTCTTGTAAACATCTCAATAATGGGTTGACCACCGCTCTGTAGTACTTCTGTAGTAACACCATCCCCTCCTGCAGCCTAGCCTAACTTCAGTCGCTTAATAACTGCTCTCACTTCCGATAGGATGATAGGTGGAAGATGTTCCTCCAATTTTTTCAGTGCATGAAGGGTTGGAGTGTGCCCTGGTTGTCTGGTGATATAGAGGTTAGCATAGAACTCCTCGCACCTTGAAACAATTCTGTCTAGGTCATGGATGAAAGTACTATCTTCTTTGAGATAGGCGATGTTTTTTTCCTGTCGAGACGTTGCCTTGTTTCGATGGACTTAATGCTTTTGTTTACTTTAAAGGAGTGTAGTATTTGTTGTTGATTGATGTTTGAAATTTATTTTGCCATTCTGTGTCTCAGAGTCTTGCATATCTCAATGTGCTCGATGTTTCTATATACTAAATATTAATCCCTATTAATTTTTAATTGTATATCAAACGGATAACCATAACACAGTGACTCATTGAGCCTCATCATAACAAAATTTCAGCCAGGAAACTTCTAAAGTAAATGTGGTATTGTAGCGACTTATCTCTATTATGTGTGTGTGTGCGTGTGTGTGTGTGCGTGTGTGTGTGTGTGTGTGTATTAAAATGAAAAAGGAGCAACCCAAGTTTATCAGCGTTTCGTCTTTATTTCAAGACTTCTTCGGAATGATTAAAGAAAAAATATCAGTTCAATATTTGAAAATATATTTGTTGTGAAAAGGATGTCTTCGTTCTATTTCAAAAAGAAAAACAGTTGTTGGCATTTCAAAATGTGTAATGCGTTGTGGAGTGAGTAATATTCTTTTAACGTCATAAAGCTGTTTGCGTATTTAAAAGATATGATGCAATTTGTTTTATTTCTGGAATAAATATAACCCCTATGATTCAAATGTGGATATGTAATTGTAATGAAATAAGTGTATCATTGTTTTGTTATTTATTGATACATGTACTAATTATTATTGGGAATATTTTATCGTGTAAGTGAGTTAACCTGTGTTTAAATTTACATTCTGTTCTCATTATGAGTACACTTATTAATTGTGATAAGTTGTAGAAACGCCGTGCTGTTTGAGTTTGCGATAAGTGTTGATCCAATAAATCTTCGTCAAGATTTATTTGAAATAAATTTAACATCATGCTGCGATAAATGAGAGAATAATGCATTCAGGGAAATACTATTTTATCTATCTTTTATGTTCATTGAGCCATTTCTCTAATTCAAGTTCAGTTTCACCAACGTATATATGATGGCAATTATGGCATTGGACAGTATATATATATATATATATATATATATATATATATATATATATATATATATATATATATATATATATATACTGTCCAATGCCATAATTGCCATCATATACATATATATATATATATATATATTGCCATCATAATTGCCATCATATATATATATATATATATATATATATATATATATATATATGTGTGTGTGTGTGTGTGTGTTTAGAGGTACAGAATTTAAATACAGTTTTAAATATAATGGGCGGAAATCTCTCGAGAGCTCTTTCAGCTATCATCTCATCAGGAGAAAATCGATAGCGTAAAAATAATAATACTATGCCGAAAGTAAAGAGTTCTATGGGGAACTATTGAATGTGCCAAAAATTACGGGGACACTAAAATAAAGTTTATTAACGCTTAAAAAACGATTAAAATATTGGCACAACGAGGGGAAAAAAGAAAAAGGAGAAAGATTCACAGTTCCCCAAAGAGAAACAATGTCTTAGATGTTTCTTTCTGCCGGCACAAAGAAGCTTGACGCACCGCAATAGAGACAGACTCCAAAATCTTTAAATGGTTTCTGGAGTCCGCTCTATGTAGCACATCGAACCATTCTATTTTATATCTATCGGCACAGCACTGGTTGTCAACCAAATGCTGGCCAATAGCAGAGTCCAAGGCTGCAGAAGGAGGGAGACTACCAGACCCCATCCTCCCTTGTCTGATCTTCGATGGAACATGCTGGTTTATACGAGTCAAAAGATGCAAGGATGTTCGCCCAACATAACCAGCATCGCACTGGCATTTGAATTGATATACAATATTGCTATTTTGGATGTAAGGCAAACTATCCTTGCGAAAAGAAAGAAATGCAGGTCTCGTAGTATATACCAAACGCAAGGACACAGAATAAAAGCAGTGTCAAATACTTCTGCGAATCTGTTTGGAAAGTCTGTTACACTTTCCCCAATCCACGGTAATTTTTAATAAACCGGGCATTTCAAAGGTTCAAACTTTTTAGGGGATTTAAAATCCGCAACTTTTTTGAAAATACAGTCATCAATAAGGTCAACAGGATAACCATCATTGATAAATATTTCCCTGACCTTATCGAGTTCGGCGTCCAATCTGTTAGGTGGACAAATCATCATGGCTCTATGTACCAAAGTATTAATTAAGCCGACCTTACGTGATTTTGGTACAAAAGACAACCAGTTCACATATAGGCCAGTAAATGCCGGCTTCCTATACATTGTAGTGGGAAATCCTCTTGGATGTTCTTGTCGAACGTGGCTATTTTCTTAGAATTTAATATAAAATATGTGAGGTATTGCAATGTTTTCAAAGTTTTTGTGAGGTAGTTGCATTATTCGTCCAGATATTCTGGACTAAAAATTTGAAATGTATTTAAGAAGAAACCAATTATCATGCCATTTTTTAAATTAGTTATTATGATGTGAGTAGAAATTTATGTAATCATTTTTGTTTCTAGTTTTACGGTAAATTTGAAGAATAGTTTATCGTTTTATTTTATGATAAGTTTGTCTCCAAATGATACTGAGTGATTTTATGATATGTTTGTCTCCAAATGACACTGAGTGATTTTATGATAAGTTTGTCTCCAAATGATACTGAGTGATTTTATGATATGTTTGTCTCCAAATGATACTGAGTGATTTTATGATAAGTTTGTCTACAAATGATACTGAGTGATTTTATGATAAGTTTGTCTCCAAATGATACTGAGTGATTGCTCTCTGTTTCATATGTACTCTTTATGGAGGGTTTGAGTCTAATTTATTTTTACTATTCGCTATATGCGTGTTTTTGGGAAGAAAAATTAAAATGTCGTCAATGGATCTAAAATAGTTTGTGTTTGGAGGTAATCTAAACTTGAAAAGGCCAGATTATAGGAATTCTAAGAACAGGCAGGCTAGTGCTCAACTCAGAGTATTACTCATAGGAAGACCGAAATTTTGCTTGTAGAAATTATTGTTGAATTGAAAATAAGTCATGTCGGATATAATTATTGTAGATGTGTATGGAGCAAATTTAAACAAGTCTTGATGAGAATATTAGTGTATAATGACGTTACATCTAAGCTGTGTATAGTTTTGTTTTGTACATTAATGTTTTTGATTTTGTTGAGGAAATCGCCAGAGTTCTTTATGTGGGAGGTGCTGGTAATGCTCAAAATTGGAGAGGGTATTTGATATAGCTCGTGCTATTTTGTGTGTGGCTCTGTATATATGTATATCCGCAATATTTTTATAAATAAATATTAACAATTATTATTATGCTTACAGACACTAGCATTTCATGATTAGCAATCATCAGTATAGTACGCGACAATCACTGCAAGTCGGGCCATTCAAAAATAGTTACAAAGTCAACCTTGACTCCGTAGGCTAGCATTCTATGTCCAAGCTACTAACAATAGCAACAAAAATTGAGGGAAGTTAATAAACTATAGATGCAATGTCAGCAGGCATAAATAATAAACAGTCAGCGTGACATGAAGTCAAGTCTTGGTAGTTAACAACATGAAGTCAAGTTAGGTTGGTGCAAAACAATGTCGTTTTTTAACGTATATACATAACTGATGAAAAACGACATTATTTTTTGCACTAAGCTAATACAAGGATCGTAAGTATAATTTCGCATTAACTCTTTTTTTCTCTCCGTTTCTTTGGGGCGATCGGGTTTCGATCTTGGCTTGAGGTAGTTGCTTATCTAGCCGCACTGATGAGCTGTGAAACAGCGAAACAGTACTGTATGTGGATGACTATATATATATATATATATATATATATATATATATATATATATATATATATATATATATATATATATATATTCACTTTCACTAAACTGATGAAGACTGAAGGATCGGTCGAAAATATATACTTGGAAAACGAATTTTAAAAAATTTAATTCATAATATTATTTTGTATTCCTATACGTCACCAATAGAAAACGAATAAAGAAAAATTATAAGCTTTTATATTTTTCGTATTCTTTTTTTTTTATACATTTTCATATATATATATATATATATATATATATATATATATATATATATATATATATATATATATATATATACTACCATTTCAGCCCGGCGTTGCCCGGGTGTTTGGAGATGTATGTTGAGCAAAAAAAAAAAAAAGTGGTGGTAGTAGGAAGGCAGGCTCGAACCTGTACCGTGAAGGAGGAAAAGAACGCCGAAAAAACGTGACGTATTTGCTGTTACGACCACAGTCAAACCGGAAGTGGCGCAGGTTTAATTTAAGGCTATACAATCGAAAAGAGGGGATAAATTTCGAAAATATCGGCGAAAAAGCAATCGCCTCCCTGTAGAAAAGTGGCCAGTTGAGGGTGTAGAAATTAATGTTTTTAGCCAATTTTCGGTATTTGTCGTCTGAAGGGTCGAGCTTCAAAACGATACTGATCTTGTGAAAATCCGTCGTCTCTGTCAAAAGTTTTAGGCAGACATGCAAACATACATACATTTATATATTGGTAGCTCAAAATTCCGACCCAAACCGATTAAAAAGCTTGCCTTATCTCTGAATACCCTTTATTTAAATTTCCAGATGTTTAGACCAGAAATTTTCTGAGTAATTTGGTAGAGACCGCAGAGGTCAATTATTTTAAACTTTGACTCGTATTATGACCTATTAGCATTTATTTTTTGGGCTCAAATCAAGTCATTGAGTTCGATCCCTGTCCAAGGAACCTATATCTAAAATTTCAATTGTTTAGACCCAAAATTAGCGGAGGAGTTTGGTAGAGTTCACAAAGGTTAAATTGCTGAACTTTGACCCCTTAACAACTAAATTTCTGGCCTAAAATGGATTACAAAGATTTTCCCAAATCTCAATACCCTGTATATCAAATTTCGAGTTTGTAGACTGAAAAATGACAGAGTTATTGCGTAGGGAAATGTACACGGACAGACAGACACACACACAGACACTTTCACGTATATATATATATATATATATATATATATATAATGAGAGAGAGAGAGTGAGTGAGTGAGATAGAGAGAAAGAGAGAGATGAGATATAGCGAGACAAAGAGAAAGATAATATTAAAATATGATACTGAAGCTAAACTGAGTTGTGTTTTCTTCAGTTATTCTGATGAGCTCCTTGAATGAAGACACTAACTTTTATTCGTGTAGTTTGCTTTCCTTACTAAGCTTTACTAATATAATGAGTACTGTTCATGCTAATACAAAAGCAAATATACATTATTCAATTGTATATATTTATATAGTCTTATATACAAATTAGAGTTCGTATTCCATTAATTTTGTGATAAAAACTCTAGTTTATTAGAAGCTACATAAAAAGTTATATATTGGTTTGTGTTGTGGCAAACAAAAATGTACCTTTCCATATTTAATCTGATCAAATTTTTTGTTTTGATGACTAATATCACAACTCGCTCAAAATTCAAATTACCGGGTATTTATCTAACTCTTTTTATGTATCAGTTTTTTTTTTTGTTTTCATGTAGTTGTTCTCGAACCAGGCGACTCAACCAGAACTAACTTACAAAAAGGAGCTGAGCGATAATGGAGGTAATACGTATTCCTCGATGTCACTGACTCTCACAAAAGTAAATATAATTGGTAAAATCAATATTTATGTCTACATTTCTTTTTGTTGTAGAAAAAAAAGCACAAAAAAAGCACACAAAAAAAAGCAGTATGCATGGAGGGATTAATAACAGGAAACTTATCAGCAGTAAAATTTCAAGGATTTTCGTTGGATTGGATGATGGAAATGACTGACCATGTGAATTATTTTCATTTGTTTCGTAATCTTTCGATTAGTATCAATAAGAAAAATTAGCGTAATATATGATATACCGTCCAAAATAAATCTCAGTGTTTATATAATATATATATGTGCGTGTGTGTGTGTGTGTGTGTGTGCGCCCGCGTGTGTGTGTATGTATGTGTGTGTGTGTGAACTTAGGTATTTGTATATGTTTATTTATTTCTATGACCTGGATTCATTCCTGAAATAATTAACCGATCATTATGAATTAAACACCACAAGCTAAATGGGTCGGAATGTTAGCTATACTTAACTTTATATGCTTTCTTTTATGCAAAGGAGTTAAAAACAGTCGACAATTTCTTTTGTAAAAATTCAGAAACAAGATGAGTAGTTGGCATGAATTGATTATACGCAATGAGCAATCTATATTTATTGTTTAACTGTGTTATATAGCTATTTAGTATGGCTGAACAAACAAGTACTTCAAGATTAAGACATCGCCACAAGTTTACTACTGTAAGTTAGAAGTCGATAAATATGTTAAGGATGTCCAGGCGCAAATAGGGTTCTATTCTTTTATGACTAACTATGCATTATTGGCATTTGTTATCGGCGATACCGCTTACCAATGTGCTTAACCCATGAAAATAAGGGTAGTATGTAGTCATTCACAGAAAGATACCTGTATGTCTGTCTGTTTCTTTCTATGTGTATCTCGCATTGTGTGTGTGTGTGTGTGTGTGTGTGTGTGTGTGAAAAAGAGAGAGAGAGATAGAGAGAGAGATAGAGAGAGAGAGAGAGAGAGAGAGAGAGAGAAACAAACATGTGCATGTATGAGGATGTGCGGAGAAAGCCAAATTCATATTTTCTTTATGAATTCCAGGCGAAGCAAAGATTATTTATTTCTTTATTTCTTGGCCTTCGGGTCAAGATCCAAGTGTAATATCTGGTCTTTAGATACTACACTTCAATTTCTTGTTCTCTGTCAGTGGAGGAGAAATCCTTCACGACTGAGACAATTTTTATTTTTGTTCCTTTTCTCCACATTAAAAAACGACCTGGTGTCTAACTCTGTCCTGTGGAGAGGCATTGTAAATAGGAACAAAGATTATTTATTTCTGTTTTTAATCGCTTTGGTGATTTTTAAAAATATTATTTTATTTCTTTTTCTTTTAAAACATGTTTTGATCGCTTATTCTCTCGCCACACCCCCTTATATTCATTCTCTACTGTCTCTTTCTCTCTCTCTCTCTCTCTCTCTCTATATATATATATATATATATATATATATATATATATATATATAATTGTCCAGCTTCATAAGATAAAAATCCAGAGAATATCCACCGAGTTAATATTATAAAGTTCAATAATAGATAGAGCTGTTTCTATTAATATTTATTAATATAGACATGTACAGAATTGACAACATTGGCATGGCAGTGCGTCGATCTGTAGTTATTAATTAATAAGATCTCATCTGACGAAAAAGGTATTTTTCGCCTGATGAGATCTTAATTATTAATAACTAAAGATCAAATCATTGTCATGCAGTGTATCAAAGCCTGTATATATATATATATATATATATATATATATATATATATATATATATATATATATATTGTCTATAAAAGTGAAGATAGATGTATGAGAAGACATTTTTGAACCTATATACTTCATGGATTTTTTATCTACAGACTCAAAATTTCGTAGTATTCAGACGTGGAAAACATTTTAATCAGTCTTCATCTAAAACAAAGGGTTGTTAAGGGATCAAAAATGAATAAATTCAGTACGTGGGGTCATCGGATTTTTATCTGTTTGTCCCTTGTTTCACGGATGCGCATGCGTGAATCGTTCACATGACATATTAGCTATGTTAAAAATAAGTAGATTTGAAAAAACTTTTTAAAGATCGTGTCAAGCTGGCCTAATAGTTACCAACTTTACCAACTGTCTTTTGGTTTTAATTTTGATCTCAAGTAGAGTATTTTTTTTTTTTACTTACAAGAAGTAAACTGTTTAGAGAAAAACATAATACTCGCATGCATGTCTCATTTCATTCCGTTTCTTTCTTTTTTACTTCATTTTTTATGGAATTTAACGTTATGTATAATACCTACGTTATTTCTGTTTATATCAAATAGGAATTCTGCATTAATTAAAATATGATATTTATGCGTATCTTACGACAGGGCAACGCCTGGCGGCCTGCTAATACCCCCCACACACACACCGCGCTAGATTCAGCCACTCTGATGAGTCGTAGACGACGAAACACGTGTCAGTGGATAATTATATTTTAAAAAATAAAACATATGCCGCTCTCCATTTGGATGTACGGAATTGGTCAAAGGGAAAATTATTCCCAACTCGCATTTAGGTAAAAATGCTCTTTCGTATAAATATATATATATATATGTATGTATGTATGTATGTATGTATTCGTCGTGTTTTATTCATAACTGAAGACTACCAAGCTCATTTTAATGTTTTAGCCTCGACTCATTTTTTAACATTGCCGGCATTGATATAAGATGAATGCCGATACCATACACCCTAAAAATCTTATATATATATATATATATATATATATATATATATATATATATATATATATATATATATATATATATATATATATATATATATATATGCTTCCATTTCTTTCTTTTCTTTTTCAATGATTCATCGAAGCAACCGAAGTCACTTCTGTACTTCTGATGTTAAGAGAAAATCTCCTAGACAACAAAACTGCGTTTAAATTTACACACTTGTGTCTGTGTGTTGTGTCGTTATATGGTGCGCAGGGCATGAGTAAATGAGTGAGAGAGATAGAAAGACAGAGAGGGGAGGAGGAGGAGGAGGAGGAGGAGATAGGTAGGGGAGGTAGAAAGAGAAAGGGGAAAGAAGGTAGGGAGGAAGAGGTTTGTGTGTTTGTTCGTTGTAAAAAGAGAAGATCGTCACATACTGAATAGAGGCCAAACATGTTTATAAGAAAGAAAGAAGACTAAGATGGATTTTTCAGTACTCACGGGCCTAGCAGTTAATCAGAAAGACAGAATACTTGATCAAAACAGATGAAGCATGAGAGGCACGGTTTTCCCACGAGAGAAGCCCCGGCGTTTCGGTCATTGTTGATATCTGTGGTATGGTCCTGTGCAGTTTTAATCGGTCCATGTTCTCAGAATTTGCTTTGTTTCATTTTGAGACGGGGTAAGCTTTTTGCTAATCATTTGAAGCACCTATAATGGGAATACCGACAGGGTGACCTGGGTATTTTTAATTAGGCCTCAGTGCTCTTTCTCTAAGGTGCTGGCTTTCCAAATGAAACTTTCCTAACCTTGTGTATCTTTCCTTTGTGGAAGAGAGATGAACATCAGCTTTAATAATACGAACAATGTATTAATAAAACTAATGGGATAAGTTTAAGAAAATCAGAAAACTAAAACTACTAATAGAATAAGGAAATAACATTAGTCCTATTTGATTAAAGAAGATCAACAAAAAGTAAACAGGATTCTTCATTAAAATAACTAACAAAATAATATGACTAACAAAATAAAATTTTCTTTTATTCATAACTGAAGACTACCAAGCTCATTTAATAATATATATATATATTTTTATATATATATTATATTTAATAATATATATATATTTATATATATATAATAATATTTATATAATAAATATATAATAAATATATAATATATATATAATAATTATATAATAAATATATAATATATATTTATAATATTTAATAATATATATATATATTTATATATATATATTATATTTAATAATATATATATATTTATATATATTTAATAATATATATATATTTATATATATTTAATAATATATATATATTCATATATACACAGCTAGCAAAAACACACAAAAAGAAAAAGGAGACACTACTAGGTGTTGAATATTCTAATAAATAACACGATTATTCACAAAATGCATCCATTCAATCTACTTATTTAACGATGGAAATGCAATTGGAAATTTAAGCTTTATAGATCGGCAAAAATACTATTTCGAATTCATACTTGACATAGAAAAAAAATTCTATTCCAGACTTAGGCTTGGTATATCAACCATAATACTATTTCAAACTTAAGATTAACATATCAACGAAAATACTATTTCAAACTTAAGGTTAGCAAACTAAGCAAAATGCTATTTAATACTTAAGCTTGACATATCAATTAAAATATTATTCGAAACATAAACCCTGTTTATCTTTATTTTACTAATTTTGAAATTGCTATGAAACGCAGAGAAGTGAAACTTGGTACACTGGAAGAGAATAACAAGGTGCCTTATTTCCCTGATTTTTGGGGAATTGAACAAATATTTTGAAAGTTATGCTAATTTTTTTTTATTTTCAAGCAATTTTAAGTGTATATCACTTTATTGCAAGTGTCTAAAAATGTATATTTTCGGTAATAAAACAATAATCTAACTTCATATCTTTTTTTATATAGAATAAAGAACATATCCAGTAAAAATATTAACCAAAAACAAAACCTAATTTCATATTATTTTGTTTAAGGAAATATTCATTTATCAACATAACTCCCATGCTTCAAAATCACTTTGAATAGCCTCTTGTCAACTGATGATTTCAATCGGCGGATTTAAGATAATGTGATGCTATAGGGAACTTTCAAAATCTTCCTCCAAAGTTCATCCTTCGACGATAATTGAACACCCCCTTCATAAATTTTCATCTTTATTATTTACAAGAGCTGCTCAATTGGATCTCGTATTAGAATTGTCGGCAAGGGCCCGCGGCGCAGTGGTTAGAGTAGTGGGAAAAATCAATTGTAAAAGTGATATTCTCCTGAAGGTTGAAGGTTAAATCTACAGTGTGAGCAACCGAAATATACATTTGCGAATTACTTAGGAACTTGTGCTGACGGAACAAGAGCACGCTACCCCCGTGAAGTAAATAAAGGGTTCCGCTCTGTCCAAATTCCCGAGTTCAACAGAAACCTTCCCGAAAAAGGTTGGAGGTTATATCGACCGAAACGTTGTGGAAATCACACTCAAGATGAGAACAGTAGTCCGATGAATAATAATATAAATAACTAATCCTCATCTCAAAAATTCAGAAACGTAATAATAATTTTTTAGCATAAAGATTAGTATTATATTATCGTGATTTTAATATCTACAGACACTAGTGTTTCATACTTTCGGAAATCATCGGTGCAGGGAGTGAACGTGTCTGTGTGTCTGTGTGTCTGTGTACATTTCCCTACGCAATAACTCTGTCAATTTTTTGTCTACAGACTCGAAATTTGATATACACGATACTGAGATTTGGGAAAATCGATGTGATTGGTTTATGGCAAGACATTTGGCGATTAAGGGGTCAAAGTTCAACGATTTTACTTTTGAGAACTCTACCAAACTCCTCCGACAATTTGGGGTCTAAACACTTGAAATTTTAGATATAAGTTCCTTGGATATGGATTTAACTTAATAACTTCATTTGAGCCCAAAACAATAAATTTTAAGGGGCCATAATAGGGGTCAAAGTTTAAAAAAAACAATAAATTTTAAGGAGTCATAGTTAAAAAATACATCTCCAAACACCCGGGCAATGCCAGGCACCAATGCTAGTGTATATATATATATATATATATATATATATATATATATATATATATAATAAATTCTACGACCAAAAAATGTCGCAGCCCACAAGAGCCATAACAGTTAACGAACCGGGAGTCCAAGACTCGCGTTTCGCCCTCTTTTGGGCTCATCAGTTAGGCACATCCGAACTCAGGATTCGAAACCCGAACCTCTTGCATGCGAAGTAATCACTCTACCAACTGAGCAAATGCCCCGCACGCAGGAATTTTTATTACCCAAAACAGATCAAGCAAACCGCTTATATATATATATATATATATATATATATATATATATATATATATATATATGTGTGTGTGTGTGTGTGTATGTGTGTGTGTGTGTCTTGCTTGTAAAATTCTTGAGGTTTGGATGTGAAATATGCATCTAACTCATGTTCAGTCTTCTCTTGCGATGTTATTTTAATGCTATTCAAATAGTTTTGTAATTCTCGAAATAAGTGATAATCTGAAGGTGCCGAGTCAGAGAAATGTGTAGAATGGGGTGTAAGATTTCACAAGTAAATTCTCCTAGGAGTAGATCTGTGTGAGGACAAGCATTATCATGATGAAAGATGACTCCCTTTCTGTTGATAAAAGAATGTCGTTTTCGGGTCAACATAAGTGAGAATATTGCAGAAAAATATGAATGACTCTTTAAAATACCGCTTCTACAAACCGGCACAAACTTTTAAAACTGACCTCCAAGATCGCCATGGGCATGGAATATGTGCCTATATAAAAGATGGCTTTCCATGTGGTAGGGACATCTCCAAAGAAGATCCTGTCTTGCCCTATATGTGCTTCCGAGTAGCACTAGTTCACACTACGGCATTTATATTTACTCTCTATCGCCCCCATAACAGCGGAGTTACTATCTTTAAAAGCATATCTGAGAAAATTGACCAAGTTCTATTAGCATATCCTTCAGCTAACATTCACGTATGTGGAGACTTCAATGTTCACAATGTGGAATGGTTGACCCACTCAAACAAGACCGATGATGAGGGGAGATTCTGTCATGATTTCTCCATTGCTTATGACCTCACTCAGATTGTTCAGGAACCCACCCGTGTGCCCAACAATGACGGCCAGTATGCAAGTCTCCTAGACCTTTTTCTCACAACTTGCCCTGAACTATGTTCAGTTTCTGTTCTGTCTCCTCTTGGATCTTCCGACCACTCTGTTGTATAAATTAAGATAAAAATGAAATGTAATAAGTCCTCAGACGTACCTCTCCATCGTACAGTATATCGATACACTATGGCTGACTGGGATAGTTTCCGTACATTTATATCGGATCTTCCTCTGCGTTCCATGTTTAAAAAGGATGTGTCGTCTATAGTATCAGACCTGGCAGAATGGTTAATTGTAGGTATAGACAATTTCATACCCTCGAAAAAGTTCCAGCAAAAACCTAACAGCCATCCATGGTTTTCTACAGAATGTGCTGCTGCTATTGCGCACAGAAATCACTTTTTCCACTGCTTCCAACATAATAGATGTAGTGAAACTAAAGCCGCTTTCAGGACTGCCAGCAACCATTGTAAGAAAGTAATAAAGAACGCAAGAGAGTTATATGCTCAGTCCGTCAAGTCCAAAGTACCTGAGCAGCGGCTTGGTTCCCACCAGTTTTGGCAAATTGCAAACAGAATCTTGAACAGAAGCGTGTGCTCCATCCCAACTATCATCAATGGACCTGAGGTAATCTCGTCAGCATCAGACAAAGCCAAACTCTTTGTCAAGAACTTTGCAGCCAATTCTACCCTTTGCGACCAAGGCCGCCAACCCCCAATATTTCCTCCTGTATCAGAAAACACACTATGTGATATACAAATATCTGTATGTGATGTTGCCAAGCTAATCAAAAATCTTGATTCCAGTAAAGCAACCGGCCCTGACGATATCCCAATTATAGTACTCAAAAAACTTCAACCAGAACTAGCACCAATACTTACAAAACTGTTTAAACTTGTCTTAAGGAGAATTGCTTCCCATCAACCTGGAAAATCTCATCAGTATGCCCTGTATTTAAGAATTCAGGTGATCGTTCATCCCCTTCTCAGTAGAGGCCAATAAGTCTCCTGTGCGTCATGAGTAAGTTGCTGGAATCTGTGTTAAATAGAGAAGTAATCAACCATCTCAACAAAAATAACCTTCTTAGTGACACACAATATGGTTTCCGTTCTGCTAGATCTACAGCAGATGTGCTTACAGTTATATCTCATAGGATTAGCGAATCTCTCGACAGAGGCAACCTTTCTAGGGCAATTGCTCTTGACATATCAAAGGCCTTTGATAGGGTATGGCATAAAGGTTTACTTCACAAGATATCCAGCTATGGTATAGCTGGAAATGTCTTCTCAATTATTAAATCGTTTCTCTCTGATAGGTTCATAAGAGTAGTAGTTGAGGGGCAAAAATCAGAAGCTCACAGTATAAATGCTGGAGTCTCTCAGGGGTCCATCCTGGGCCCATCTCTTTTCCTGATCTACATTAATGATCTTCCAAATCACATCCTTACACTATTCGTAGACATTTTTGCTGATGACACTACCATCTATGGTAGCACATCTAAGACAGTAAACGACCAAGTTCTCTCCGATTCTCTCTCGTCTGATCTTGATCACGTTGTACAATGGGGAAAGGAGTGGCTGGTTACTTTTAATGCATCTAAAACCAAGCTTCTATCTTTACATCATCAACGTTCTGATCCCCATCTGGCATCAATTAAAATGAATGGCTCTCGTCCTCAAGTTTTGACAGGCTTCTGGGCTTGACCTTTACTCCTGATCTTAAATGGAATACGTACATCAAATCTGTTGCCAAGGCCGCTGGTAAAATGGTGGGATCCTTCTATCGATCCAGTAGATATCTCACTGCTGATGCAATTCTCTATCTATATAAGAGCCAGATACGTCCAAGGATGGAATACTGTTGCCACATCTGGGCAGGAGCTGCTAGAAAAGACTTGTCCTGCCTTGATAGTGTTCAAAATAGACTTTGTGGCCTGGTGGGAGATGTCCTTTTCTCTTCGTTGCAACCTCTGTCTCACAGAAGAGATGTTGCGAGTTTGTCTCTGCTTTATCGTTATTTTCATGGAAAGTGTTCAACTGAGCTTCAATCTATGGTCCCCCCTCGCCAAACTTTCACAAGAAACACTAGACTAGCTGAAAACATTATAAATAATTTTCCACACTCTTTATCTGTACCTAAACCTAAACATTGATTCCATGATCAAAGCTTCTTTCTTAGAACCGCACGCCTGTGGAATTGTCTTCCGTTTTCCTGCTTTCCAGCTTTCTATAATATGGTTGTCTTCAAGTCCAACGTGAACAAATTTCTGATGACCCGTTCCACTTAAGTTAACAAATTTACCGAACTTCCATTACTATCGATTACTATATTGTCCTTTTCACTACTCTACACTTTTTAACCCTTATCCTTGAGTGGCCTATCGGCCTTGATAAGTGGTGACGTTTATGTAAAAAAAAATCTGAGAGAAGAGATATCTCCGATTTTTTTTGTTTATTTCAAAAACGAGAATAATTATTTTTACGGAAGAGTAAAGAGTCATTGATCTTAATATTATTGACCTTGAAAGACATTTATTATCTCAAAAGGATTTGTTTTATAAGCAGTAAATTATACAGGTTGATGCCAAACGCACAATGGAATTTTTCCACTAGTCTACAAAATAATACGTGCTTGTAAGTACATTACGAGGGGCATGCAATAAGTAATGCCCCTGGCCCACTTCCCATAGAAGTAGAGCAACGAAACTTGGCACAGTTATTAGTCTTTCTCTACATAGGAACGACCCAGAGTTATGCATTTCTCCCATCGTTTGATGCAGCTCTGGAGATCGCTCTTGTAGAACACCCCAGGTTGGTCCTCCAACCACAACGTGACTTCAGAAATCAAGGCTGCATCATCTGGGAAACGCTTTCCTTTCAAAAACAACCTCATCTGGGAAGAGGTGAAAGTCAGAGGGTGCAAGGTCAGGAGAGTAGGGAGGATGGGGAAGGATTTCATAACCACACGCCCGTGTTTCTGATCTGGCGACGTGTGAGTTGTGGACCGGAGCGTTGTCCTTCAAGAGGAGGGTACCTTTGCTGATCTTGCCTCGCCTCTTGATTTTGATAGCTTCCCTTAATTTCTTCAAAAGTGAAGCATAATAGGCTCCTGTAATTGTGGTACCCTTTGCCAGGAAATCTGTCATCACTACTTCGTCCTGGTTCCAAAAGACTGTGAGCATGACCTTGCCAGCGGAGGGCTGCACCCTTGCCTTCTTTGGAGGTGGTGAGTAATAGTGCTTCCACTGTTGAAAAACTTTGACTTATCTTCTTGGCACATCTCCAAATTCATCCCAGAGCACTCAACGCGTTCTCGCTTCTGGAATGGTGTTAGCAACCTGGGAATCCATCTGGCAGACACCTTGTGCATATGCAAATGGTCATGAATGATAGTTTCCAAGACCCTCTACTAATCTTTACATCTTGAGCTATTTGGCGAATAGTAATGCGCCGATCTTCCAAAATGGCAGCCTCACTTGATGGACAGATGCAGAAGGTGGGCGACCAGGTCTGGGAGCTGTTTCCACAGACTTCCGACCATGTTTGAATTCACGATGCCAGCATTTTACAAGGTCATATGATAGGGCATTATCACCATACGTTTCTTTCATTTCATCAAAAGTCTCCTGTGGTGTGCGTCATTTGAAATACAAAAACCGGATCACTGCTCGACGTTCAATAGGCTCCATTTCACACCTGACTCAGTTCAAACACCTGTAAAAACGAAAGCACAATTAGTTCAGAGCTGTAATTTGCCACATAACCCGTAGTGATATAAATTATTGCACATGGAAGTGGGTCAGGGGCATTACTTATTGCACACTCCTCGTATCACCTTGCACGCCAATTTACACATGAATCGTCCGATCGTAAAAGATGAAATGCAAAAAGGTCATTTCAATCTATCAGCTGTTACTGAGTTCCGAAAATGAAGGCCAACAAAAACACTATATCAAACGAAAGCTTGACAGGCGAACCAAAATATTTGTCAATATACCTACTTTCTTCTTGCTGTTAAAATACTTAAAGCTACCAAAATTTAAATAAATAAAACGAACGTTTTAACTGATTTATTTACATATATTAGGAAACGTCTCTTGATGTAAAAATAATTACCAGCCAAATATATATATATATATATATATATATATATATATATATATATATATATATATATATATATATATATATATATATTGTTTTGTTAACTTAATTCTGTATTGATCAGTACTAGTGGCATAATAGAGTCCTTAACATCTAGTTAAAATAGGTTAAGAGTAAAAACGATAAACAAAGATTAACAAATGGATGAAACATGTATATTATCCAAACTAAACTACCACTAATAAACTAATAACTTACTAAACTGCTTTTAACGATTTAAAACTACTGAAACTTAACGCTGCACATTTTCTATAATTTACAATTCATTGCTACTACTTTCGCATGAAATTAATACAGAGTTACAGATGTAATTACATTATATATAGTTCCTGAACATTTTTCTGGGCAGATTGAATGTCTTGCGGTTAAAAAGACTATCATAGTGCGCCTTACTTGCGCAATTTCAATCTGATGTTAAAAATCTGATTTAGTTACTTGATCGAATCACCCAAATATTAAATCGAAAGAAAATCATTTTTATTTAATGATACCATATTGCACTTTTAGATTCGTTTAAATTGATTACTCAAGCTTTTTTGTACAACTTTTGCTGTATTTATTGGATTACTTTATGTCACTTTCTGGTATATAAGATAAGATATCGACCCACTTCACACCAGTAAAGTAATACTTAACTTATCTATTGAATAGTTATCTTTTAGAATACAATTTCTTTCGGGTTCCTCATTCAAAATGGCTTTCCTAAAGAAATGAATTGCAAATTGAAATATCACACGCCTTATTCAAATGAGCTTTTGAGAATTGCGTGGAGTAAACTGAACCAGACAAGTAATTGAAATGAGATTTTAATATCTGACCCAGATGAAACTAATTCTACAAATTTGTCTCATAGTTTTTTCTTTTTAAAGTAAGATTATCAGCCATTTTTTTGAATTCTGATTGATTTTGCTGCTGCATTATAATCTTTGCTGACTTTAAAAACCAGAAATATTCGGCAAAGCATTATTGCTTTTTGACGACGAAATTTGAAGCAATGAAACTTTTTTGTTATTATTTCTAAAAAAGAAATCCCATTTTGCAGTATTTTAATAATTCAGGTTACATTCATATCGGGTGTTATTCTCACAATATTTCAGCCGACGTAACATCCAACCTGCTTCAGGTAAACTTGTCGAACTCATGAATCTGTGCACTCAGCTCTTTATTTAATCCACGAAAGTAGATTGCTCTTATTCCATTAGCATGAGCGGTTTCAAGTCTTAAGTAATTCTTAATTATTTTATTATATCGTATGCATTTAGGATTGAACATTTAACATTAAGAAGAATGATATTTTGAACATATGATTACTTAACATTTTATCCGTTGAGCCACGAGTTCATGCGGTGAGTAGCCCGAATAATTTTGAAATAAATCTGTGTAATACAGTAACACAGCGCAGATGCGTGTATGCAAATATCTAGCCGTGTACTAAATGACGTCACGGTAAGGAAAAAGAAAAAGACTATAAAAAGGAGAGGATCATGTCATTCTTACAGTTGGTTCCATATACTGGGTACTTCTGCGTGTGCGTTGATGAAACTTCTTGAAGGCAATTGTGATGTTAGGCTGTTTAAGGTGTTAACATTGGTCAAAATCGGACTGTTCCTTCTTTATTCGTACTTTTTCGGTGATCAATTTTCATCAATGCACATTCTGAAACAAAACCTATCTAAGGACACTCCCAGATACATAAAATATATTCGTGTAAAATTTTTCAAAAATAGGCATCGTACACACACACACACACACACACACACACACACACACACACACACACACACACACACACACACACACACAGAGTCAAAGTGTTTATATATATATATATATATATATATATATATATAAAATTGAACGTGTCTGTCTGTCTGTCTGTGTGTCTGTGTGTCTGTCTGTCTGTGTACATTTCCCTACGCAATAACTCTATCAATTTTTAGTCTATAGACTCGAAATTTGAAATACCGGGTACTGAGATTTGGGAAAATCGATGTGACGGGTGTCAGCCAGAAATTTGGCTGTTAAGGGGTCAAATTTCAACGATTTGACCTTTAAGAACTCTACCAAACTCCTCCGACAATTTTGGGTCTAGACACTTGAAATTTTAGATGTAGGTTCCTTGAACCTGGATCTAACTTAATAAAGTGATTTGAGCCCGAAACTATAAATTTTAAGGGATTATAATAGGGGTTAAATTAAAAAAAAATTTACTCTTTTTTTTTTTTTGCTCAGCATACACCTCCAAACACCCGGGCAACGCCGGGCTGAAATGCTAGTATATATATATATATATATATATATATATATATATATATATATATATATATATATATATATATAAAACTTAATCTGTAATCTAATTGGATAAACAAAACCTAGTGTTCTTGTTTATAAACAACATTGAAGAATACTTTAACCTTGTGAGTGATGTCATTGTTTTTTTTTTTTGTTTTGTTATGTTTTTTTTTTTTTTTGTAGTGTTGCTAGACACGGTGTTTTGAACTTTCTTCTGAAGAGTCATACTTATGAAAAATTCAGAATATGTAACTCAATATTATGGTTGTTCACGTGACGACAAAACTATCAGTGAATTATTTTTTATTAGTGAATTAAATATGTTTACTGAAATCTAGACTTTTATTTTTATACATACTCGAGTGTTTAAAAAATAAAAAGTAAATTATTTGTTGAAAATCTGACTTATAGAATGCATACATAATAAGATTTGGCCATAAATATGCATTAGTGTTGGGACGATATATCGGAATCGGGGATCAGAAAAATAGGAGCTTTGTGGGGTATCGGAATCGGGAAAATTTGAGGCTATTTTTCGATGCCAAAACCGATTCCTTTAATTATCTATTTTATACGATTTTATTTTTATAAAACATCTTCCATACAAATAATACAAATACATACGTGCTTATTGGTTGCGACAAACAGATGTTTAAAGAATCTGATGGCTGACTAGCATGCCTAATATCACCAGGATGTATAAAAAGACGAAGTAATGGCAATTCTACTGACGAATCTTCACGAGGATAAAACGTAAAAAATACTGCGTAGCTTAAGTTACATATATAATTTCAAAACTTACTACCTAGCTCTACTTACGTATTGAGGATTGTCGGAGTAAATGCTAGACATAGATACATGAAATTTCATGTAGATACATAATATATATATATATATATATATATATATATATATATATATATTATAAAATGTTGCTGATAGTATTTCGTCAGTTTCGATCATCAGCATTTTATCCCCCCTTCCTGAAAAAATTCACAGAAGTTAAGTGGATGAAATTATGACGTGTATATTTGTAAGTGTTATTGAAAATTGTGCCACAAACGCACCATACACACAAACAAAAACGAAACACATATACTCATAAATACGAGTGTAACTAGTAGACATGCGGTAAAAATCACACATTCATGATACATGAATCAGAAAGCTGATTGAGACAACATCATCCCTTTGAAGTTGTCTCCGCGCAATGCCTGCTGCTGGTCGGTCAAATTGTTGCCGGTCGGTAAAATTGACTCGCAGTTTGTGTTTTATGTTTATTTTTATATTTTATACAGAAATAAAGGTGATTGCGTTTTGATTGTCTTTTTGCTGTCATAGTATTCAAATTCTGCTAGGTGTGTCTAAGGAAGAAAACAGCAGGCCTTTTGTGTAATTCGAGAGCCACGTAAAAAATAGAATCATTGGTAATCAGGTTGGCGGACCAGTCAAAATGCCTTCGCGGATCAGTACAAAATGCCTTTGCAGGCCGGATCCGTCATAGCTTTCCGACCCTTACTTTAATAGTATTTACTCTGAGCATAAAAAGGGTAACTGTCTCCTAGTAGCTAAAATACTTAGTGTGTCGATGCGCAGTGTGAAACGCGATTCACTGCAGCTGATGATCAAATGGTGTTTTTTCAGTTTATATAAGTTCTAAGAATCAATCTTTATATTGTATCGATTGATACACTCGACAGCGTGAAAATACACACAGCTGGTTATAAAAATATTTTGTTTATTTCAAAATAAGCTTTTCGGTTTCCAAATTAGGTTTTTGACATTAGTGACAGCGTGCGGGGTGGGATTGGTGTGTTCCCTTACTAGAGAAAAAGTGTGCCGCTTAGTTCGGCCGTCGTAGTCGCTCTCTCCCCCCCCCCCCGTTATCTGCCATCTCTTTTATTGACTCAGATGATCTCAACATTACAACATGCAATGTCTTGCAATGTGGGTCACATTTCTCGCTGACTTAGTCTCCGGAGACTCTACGTTCCGTATCATGTCTCCTTTGACGTCATTCCCGGGCAACTACATCCAAGCTTCTGACTGACTTTCTTTTGGGCGGAATTCCCGTGGACCTGGAATATCCAACACATGTAGATTAAAGATAAATAATAAGTCTCATTATTTTCTCTTAACCTGTAGAAGTAAAAATATTTATTATTTTTACTTATGTAAGACTAATTTCTCAACAGATATGTCACAGTTTAAGAAATTTCCAGTTAAATATTGCTCTATTTACGCTAGCGAGCATCCACTATCGGATTAGATACTTGGACATATCCTTGAAAATATTATATAATATATTATATATTTGTGAGACTAACCGTAGCCCTCGGCGCAAGAGGGTCCGTGTGTGCCTGGTGTGCGGGGTGGTGGCTGATCCTGTGGTCGGGGCAGCGGAAGAAAGAGTTCCAAGATGGCGCCTGCCTGCTTTTATTAGAGACGGAATCTCGCAGGATCGCGCGAGATCTCGCGGGGATGCAAATTAGCTAGGCCATCTTGAGGAATAAAAATCGGTCCATTGGAGGTGCGAGGCAGTCGGGTTCTGACGTTCGTGGCGATCAGTACAGTGACCGTTGGGTTCCGTTTCTATTCGTGCAGTCAGCTGAGCTTTGTTAATTACCTTCGCGCCGTGGCTGTCATTGTTTGTTGGTTCGCTGTGTGTTGCTGTGGTTCTTCAGTGAAACGCTTCGTCGCCCACGACGAGACTCCCCGTCTCCTACACGTCGGAAACTACACAAGATACTCTTACAATATTATAAATTTTAATATCATTTTTGTAAAGATTTGTTAAAATATATGTGTGTCTGTGTCTGTGTGGTTCCGAATATTTCCAACTGAATATCATAAGAAAAAAGAAGATAAATAAAATTGGGATTTGCTTTGGTTCTAAAATTTTCCAACAAAATCTGAACAAAATTGTAAGTTACACGTTTGTTTGTTTATTTTTCAGTTTTTGTGTCTTATTTTTTCTGGTGCGATTTTGGTTTACTATTGACTGATCACACACCTGCGCGCACACACATACACATATAGTTTGCTTGAAGCATTGCGTATAATATGTATATGCAGAAAGAGATTGTAGAGAACTATCACAATGCAAAAAAGTGTTAGTATGCCAGTTTTAAGAAAAAAGACAACGAAGTGACTTTTTAGTAAATCTTACTTGATTTAGACGAAACTTCTACGCAGTGATCTAATGTATGCAATCGTTTTCCATGATATATTTCGAAGTAAAACGTCTTTATCAAATAGTAGGTGTTTTCAAATCTCTTAAATCTTGTATGGATTTGCAAAGGACACAATGTCACCAATACTGAAAACGAGTTTTTCTTCTAAACTTATAGCACACGCTGTTTCCAATATGCACATATTGTAAATTAATGACTTCTATAATGAAACAACTTTTGCACTCATCTATTTATTTTTCTTGTTCTTTTATGAAGAAAATCTTTTTTTTTTCTCTCCCAACTTTCTAAAGAAAGGCACAATTAGTTCTGCGAATCTGCCCTGGTGGCCACTCGACTGCCCGCCACCCAGCACGCACCCGCTCACCCGACTTTTTCCGTTAGTAGCAAAACTGACTAACAGTGCTTTAGTTGGCTTGTCGGGTTGCAGAAAAGGGGGAGAAGCTTCACTGCAGCACAGGAAAATCGGCACGCGTTAAAGTTGTAACAAACTCTCGCTGCCTTATCATAACACGGAGTTTTGCTGATGACTCATTCGTCACGTGACCACTAGATATAACATTTAAGAAAAGACTGAATAAAAAAAAGCAATTACAAATATACAAAACAAACAAACACACACTTATATATGTATGCATATATACGACTGCAGATATTGTTTATATAGACGGCAAAATTTATCATGCCTGCTTCTCATTTCTGCAGAGGATAAAATTAGACTGTCGATAAAACGAACGTGTTTTGAAGATCTTGGGCGTCTAGTCACACTGTATCTCTATCTTTTTCTCGCTTTTTTTTTTCTTTTTTTTTTTTGTTAGTTTTTTTCACGAACTACACCTAGAGTTTTGGGGTTAGATCCCAATTTGGACGAGGTCAAAACATCGTTAATTCACTACCTGCACAGCAGCAGCCGAATAGAGTGTGAGAAGCCTTGGCTGTTGTTTGGGCGGTCATGTTTCGATCCGGGCTTGAGGTAGTTGCCCCTCTAGGCACACTGATGATAAAGCGAAACAGTACTTTCTGTTGATTATATATATATATATATATATATATATATATATATATATATATATATATATATATATATATATATATATATAGGGGTGTGCAATAAGTAATACCCCTGACCCAGTTCCATAGCAGTAGAGCAACGAAACTTAGCACAGTTATTAATCTTTCTCTAAATCCAGAGTTATGCATTTCTCCCATCGTTTGAGGCATCTCTGGAGATCGTTCTTGTAGAAAACCCCAAGAAGGTCTTCCAACCACGACGTGACTTTAGAAATCAAGGCTGCATCATCTGGAAAACGCTTTCCTTTAAAAAAACAACTTCATGGCTGGGAAGAGGTGAAAGTCAGAGGGTGCAAGGTCAGGAGAGTAGGGAGGGTGGGGAAGGATTTCATAACAATACGCCCGTGTTTCTGATCTGGCGACATGCGAGTTGTGAACCGGAGCGTTGTCCTGCAGGAGCAGGGTACCTTTGCTGATCTTTCCCCGCCTCTTGATTTTGATAGCTTCCCTTAATTTCCTCAAAAGTGAATCATAATAGGCTCCTGTAATTGTGGTACCCTTTGCCAGGAAATCTGTCATCACTACCCCGTCCTGGTCCCAGAAGACCGTGAGCATGACCTTGCCAGCGGAGGGCTGCACCCTTGTCTTCTTTGGAGGTGGTGAATCTAAGTACTTCCACTGCATTAACTGGGCTTTGGTCTCTGTATCATAGTGATGGACCCAGGTTTCATCCTGTGTAATCAGTCTTTTGAAAAACTTCATTTTCTTGGCACATCAAATTCATCGTCGAGAACTCAACGCGTTCTTGCTTCTGGAATGGTGTGAGCAACCTGTGAATCCATTTGACAAACACCTTATGCAAATGCAAATGGTCATGAATTATAGTTTCCACTGACCCTGTACTAATCTTAACATCTTCGGCTATTTGGCGAATAGTAATGCGCCAATCTTCCAAAATGGCGGCCTCACTTGACGGACAGATGCCTCATCAATGGCAGAAGGGGGGGCGACCAGGTCTGGGAGCTGTTTCCACAGAGTTCCGGCCATGTTTGAATTCACGATGCCAGCATTTTACAAGATCATATGATAGGGCATTATCACCATAAGTTTCTTTCATTTCATCAAAAGTCTCCTGTGGTGTGCGTCCTTTCAAATACAAAAACCGGATCACTGCTCGACATTCAACAGGCTCCATTTCACACCTGACTCAGTTCAAACACCTGTAAAACAAAAAGCACAATTAGTTCAGAGCTGTAATTTACCACATAACTCTTAGTGATATAAATCATTGCACCTGCAAAATTTCAACTAGATCAGATAACTGGAAGTGGGTCAGGGGCATTACTTATTTGCACGCCCCTCGTATATATATATATATATATATATATATATATATATATATATATATATATATATACATACATACATATATATATATATATATATATATATATATATATATATATATATATATATATATATATATATATATACTAGCAGACCGCACAGCATTGCCCGGTCGTAAAATACACTTAAATATATTTTATTAATGCAGATTTCGTATTTATTATTATATTATGTTGGATTCAATATATAAAGTAAAAAAAAAAAATGACTCATGCGCCACCACTGAGAATCGAAACTAAATCGTTTAGCTTACGATTTATTGTTCCTTTGACGTTAATGCCTGAACTATAAAGACACGTTTGCTGCAAGGCTAAAAATTATAACATGGTTTAATAGCTATTAAGTTACGCATTCATATTCGTAATGCTGTCGTTCAACTTTTACCCGTACAAATTCATTTTATTTTAATTTTCATACTTTTGCACCGAATTTCTCCAGCTAAAAGTCAACTATTAAGCTCCGCATGGGTTCGTATACCCTATATATTAACTTTTAGTCTGTAGACCAAAAATCGACTGAGGATTTCGGTAGGCAAAATTTTGTAAACAAATATGTACACACATACATAAATATATATAGAAAGAGGTTTATGTTTATTATTGAATTTTTACGTAAATATTACGCAAGTATAAATCATGTAGAATATCTGCATGAATATAATTACATGTAACAATAGCAAAACCGAAAAAAAATTTATAGGGACTTAATTAAAATGAATGTTTAAAAAATATGTAAATTAGTTAGATCTTTTGACGATGACTGCAATTTTATGACCCATATATAAGAAAGTTGTATTTTCTTTTTAATAAATAGAAAAAAAGGTTTGTATATGAATATCAATACATACACACAACATTATATATATATATATATATATATATATATATATATATATATATATATATATATATATATATATACAGGGTGTTCGTAAAGTTACTATACAGTCATGCTTGATTGAATAAACCTGTAAAAAGAATAAATATTAACTATTAATACAGATATAATACAATAAAACAATAAGACTGTATAGTAACTTTACGGACACCCTGTATATATATATATATATATATATATATATATATATATATATATATATATGTGTGTGTGTGTGTGTGTGTGTGTGTGTGTGTGTGTTGAGACTATATTCCATGGGGTGCTTAGATAGATACATTTCATTTTGACAATGGGTGCAAACGATTTTTCCTACGTACTTAACATCCACAAAATTGTGACGATTTATTTTATTAATGATATGAAAATTTTAGCAATTAAAAGAAAATTAATAGAAATTTAATAAAAGTTTCACGAACTGGAGCAGGAGTGCACAGGAGTTCTCATTGATTCCGCGGAAACACCGAGTTTATCACAAGGGTAAAGGCTATAAATGTATCGAAATGTATTTCCAAAAATATCAATTAACTAACAAACATTAAACGCAATCAAAGCTGATCATTCAATTGAATAATCAGCTTTGAATTGAATATCATAAACTGTAAAAACAAAACAAAAAAGAAAAAATGGTGTAATAGTGTGACTACAAAAAGATATGGGTTCCATTTAAGGAAACATCGGTTCTTTCTTACAAGTAAATTTATATAAAAATACAAACTTCTCAAAAGCAGAACGGGACCAAACCAAGACAAAGCTTTTGTGCACAGGAAGGAAACATCAATATCATTCTAAATATAGGTTTATAACAATAAATTTTTATCTTAATAAATTACTGCAGTTGGATTGTCCACTCATTCAGAAAAGGTTTGTTGATCCGAATGAAAATGGTAAATTTCTTGTTTTGATGATTTCTTGTTTTAAACTGTTTTTCCCTCTTTGCTTTGTGATACAGCCGGTCTTTATGGCATATTATATATATATATATATATATATATATATATATATATATATATATATATATATATATATATATATATATATATATATATAAACCTGAACGTCTGTGTGTGTGTGTTTGGTCACGAATAGGCTCCTATATGGTTGACTATTTTAAAAAACTGATTACATGTAATGATAGAAGATGTATCGAGGATCAGGAATGGGTATGTTTGATCTGGCAGAACGGTGGTTCATAAAAATTGTGGGGTATGCGTTCGCGCCTGGCCCCCAAAGTATGAAAATAAAAAATGAAAAAAAAAACGTTTACAAGTGTTTTTAATATAGATGTACTTTGATAAGTATGTTTCAACTTAAATATGGATGGTATAATAAAATTGTGGGGTCTGCGTTCGCACCTGTACTCCATGGAAATAGGGAACAAACTTTAACAAAGACTTTTTATATCTATTTGCGTAAGTATACTTTGATAATTATGTTTCAGTTTGAAGAAATATAGTATAATAAAATTATTGGGTGTTCGTTCGCTCCTGACCTCCATAGAATGTAAATATGTCACAAAGTTTAACAAGGTTTTTTCAAAAGGGGTGAGGGTCCACAATAACAACTTAACTTTTATCTTAATTAACGTTAGCTTTTATTTATTGTTTTGAGTTCAATCATATTGTGACAAATTTTGCATGACTGTTTTTTTCCTACTCCACTTGCACGTGGCACTCTTTCGAAAATAGATAAATAATAAAAAATAACAGCGTTACTTGTTAACGTATGAAAAGAAGAAAAAAAATCCTGCTCACGTGATTACGTGTCTTTTTAAAAGCTTTTACATAACCTTTTTATTTTTATTTATATATCTGTTTAAGCTTTTTTTCGTCAGTGTACTAGAAGGAATTCAGTTGATTACAACCCTTTCTGCGTGGTCTTTACATTACAATAGTGCAACCCTCAATCCAACGGCGCAATACTACACCGTTCAATACTGTAAAACTGAAACGAAGCTGTTCTGGTTGAAAAGGGCGCCGTTTTCTTCTTATTCATATATATATATATCGATTCTTTGCTTGAAAAAAACTAAAGTTATTACGTGTTTACTTTTTTAATATCCCATTTTGCTGTTTCGAATTATTTTACTAAAGTAAGTAAAGCTTCATTATTTTTCAAAACTGTTTTTGTTTCTTTGTTTTTTTTCGATATTCCGTCGATATTATTTAGTAAGAGTGCTTAGCAGAAAAGCCAACAAACGACTACCTGAAAAAATAAATATACAGGAAATAAATGTTACCATAGTCAATAAAAGTTCAGTTCATGTTTTTTTGTTTTGAAATAATTTCAACAAACCGAAATTAAAACGAAATTTGAGGCAATAACTACTTAAATGAATTTTTATATAAACTACACATGCCATAATCGAATATTGCTCAAGCACAAAATAACGGAAAACATTAAAATATGTTTATAAATATTCCTAACGTTGACGGAACTCTCTTAAATTGTTAACACAGAATGCTCAGGTGCCCCTCCTTCAAACTGAAACGGGGTTCTCCATTTCAAAGTCGCTGCCATTTTGATTCTTTTTTAAACCGGTTCCTGAATTTTTTTACAAACTCTTTAAAAATACTAAACCAATGAACTTTTCTACCATAAAAGTAACTTTTATTGACTATGGTAACATTTATTTCTTGTATATTTATATTATTATATATATAACATTTTCTCTTTGTAAGGAAACACCATTTTGTTGGTCACTCTTGGCTACGAATGAAAACAAAATTGATATAAAATATATTTTCGCGAAAAGTATCTTTACTTTCATCATATTTTGCTTAGGGTAAAATTTTTGGAGTATCAAAACCTATCTCTTTACAACCCTCTATTTTTTTTTTAAACCTATCATACTTTCATCAATCACAGTCCATTTTCTGTAGGCTGTTTTTGAACCCAGTCAACGACGGGTACTTCTGCTGGTATATATATATATATATATATATATATATATATATATATATATATATATATATATATATATATAAAAATTTAAATCGTGGATGGTGGAGAACTTCTGCCATTTTGCTCTTATATAAGTTAAATAACTCATATGTTTCTTTGTAATGTCCATGTCGAAAAAAAAGGGCAGAAGAATGACATTCAAAGGCGAGCAGGCAAATGTCAGGGGTGCAAAAAAATAATACTCTTTTAGCGACCCCCCCCCAACAAGGTCTAGTAACAACAGTATGAGAAATGCTTGCCAGAGCAAGTCAAACGGCCTGGTCTAGTCGCCACGATAAGTAAAATTCGACTCGGGAGGGAATAGATGAACCTCTTTTATAGGTTTTAAACCCCCCCACTCCCTTGACCATTATACCATTTGCTATGCTTCACTCACGATGGTTCCTTTATCCCCCGACGAATGGACTCATCCAACGAATGAATCACCCCTCTTATATATATATATTTTTACATCTACTATATTTCAAATCCCCCCCCCCAAAAAAAAAAAAAATTATGCAGTAATTTTTTAATCTTTCATATATTTTATTTCGGGAGAGGCATCGATACACGGTTATCCCGTAAAAATAAATAAAAAGCATTTAATATAAATTTTAAACAAATTAATATAACTAAATTTTATATCTACTCTGTATTTTCTATATTACATAAAAAAATCTTACCAGTAGATTTTTATGGAATTTAGAAAATAGATTAAAAGTCTTACTGGTAGATTTTTTATGAAATTTAGAAAATAGATTAGAAATCTAACTGGTAGATTTATTTATTTTTCCATTTAATGTCTTTTAACAACTCTTGCTGACATTTTCATAAGTAATAACCTGTACATTTCAGTTGACCTCTTTTTTTGCCCTATATTTTTTTCGCGCCTTTTAACATCCTTTTTGTCTGGGTCATTTTGACATTTGCTTTTCTATCTTATATTTAATTCTATCACAATTTAATTTTTTTCCTCTTCTTCTTCCCTGATCTTTCTTATTTTGTCTCGGCAGTCGTGTGAAAAGCATATCTTATTTTTCTTTTATTAATATTATTGGAATTTTCCCCTTTTCTTTTTCTTTGTACATATTTGTGAATTATTCCATGGATTTCGGCCTTTTGGATTATTTTGGACCATCTCCCAATTACGTGATTTCCTTGGATTTTACTAGTGCAAATGGAAACTCAATTAACTTTCTTGGGGTTATATTTTTGGATTTTACCGTCATTGGATTATTTACCTTTTACCAGACTATCCATTCACGTGTAATCACCTTTTTCTTCACCATGTTCCCTCTGCTTCACTTTTTGTTATCAAGTAAGATCTTTGACTTACTTGTAGTTTCATCAAATACTTTTGTATGCAAAATCCGATCCGCATTTTGCTAATTTTGCTACCTCTGATGAGAAGGAAATTATTTCTTCGAAACTCCACGGATTAAGGACTATCCACTTATCAAGTGTTTCCTTTTCAGATTAAATATGTTTTTAACTCTTTTTCAAAGTGTTTTTAACATGTTTTATTAACTGTTTGCTCTTATATATATATATGTATATATATATATATATATATATATATGTATATATATATATATAAATTTAAAGGGGGTTAGAACAGTAGTCTAAAGAGCAGAGTGTATTTTAATGTGATAGTAAAATTACTAATTTAATTAAAATACAAGAAAAGAACAGTGCTCGTTGTAATTCATATATATATAATAAGCTCGATAGGCAAATATCCTATCTGAAGCAGATTTTTAATTTTTAATTCTAATTTGAATTTTAAATTATCAATCACATTACTATATATATATATATATATATATATATATATATATATATATATATATATATATATATATATATATATATATATATGACTCTAGCAGTCAGGTGAAGTTCCCCACCTCTTTCTCTCTCTACCTTCTCTTTCAAAGGAAACCATTAGTTGCTACATTTCTGGTAGTATTTGTTAATATTACAGTGAATACGCTGTTTGCAAAGCTGTTTACTTGAACGTCATTAATCGTTTCATTTGATAGGCTATCACATAAGTTGTGGTTGACTGACTGTTTTGTTATTGCTTGTGTGTTGTTTGAGCAAACAAGGATTTAAAACTAATGGAATACGATATAGAATTAAAAACTTATTCTTAATTCTTAGATGTAACATTCGTTTTCGATCAACGAACCCTTTTTCGAAAACAAGAAGATAATTCTTTAATATATAAACACTTTCTCAAATAATCCACGCCTTGCATACAATCAATCATTCGCAGGTTATCTGATGAAGCTATCCTCAACCACGTTAAAGTCGACTATAAAACAGCCGTACAAACAGCGGGTGTACGGGAAAAATTAGCATAAATTCTTAAAAGAAAGAAAGATCTAAATAGAAACGACAAAATGATAGCGCCAGAAAACAAAGGAACTCCTGCTAAAATAGTTGATTATCTGTGCACGTCGCGAGCTGCACTAAAGCGAATAAAGTATGAGCCATTTTCGTAATGTTTTTTTCTGTTGACTGGGGAACGGCTGAAACGTCCCGTGCAGTTCTAGGAGGTCCACGCCCCTAGGCTGCTTCCTCTCGTATTTCGGATGAAGTAATTTTATTGCTTACTGTCTGAGGCGCCTCTACCGGTAAATGCCGCCGGGTCTGCCAACGTAAATTTTAATAGGCGAGAGTGCTCTTCCTTTTTTCATGACTTGACTTTGAGTCACCTCTTCCTGCAGTGATAAAAGAAATAAATAATAGTTATCTACTTACGTTAAAAAATGTGACGGGAAATACGGTTTAAGAGTAACACTAAAATATCAATAATATTCTGACTCAACAGGGCAATAGAACGCATTGCGTAAGAAAAGAGAGGGAGGAAACATGTATGAAATTATAGTAAAAGATGGTCACACACTTTTAGAAGACATTTATTTTGAATGAAATTTAAATGAGAAATTTGAAAACTTTGTAGTGTCAGAAATAGTGAAGAAAT